>NC_051418.1:30675072-30675311 GCF_015228065.2 Penaeus monodon
GGACGACAAATATATAACGGGTCTCATAATAAAGCTACTGCACGTAAGGGCTAATAAGCAACGCTTTAAGTACGCAAAAACGACTTTATTGCATCCGCTGTGTGGGTTTATTTGTGATTTATGCATATTTTTTTTACTAACTCATTGATTATTCACACGATGCAAAGTAGAACGTGTTTGATAAATATTTAAATTACATAATCTTACATAATTGATAAATAAATCACCCAATTAATACG
>NC_051418.1:30676054-30676258 GCF_015228065.2 Penaeus monodon
GCCTCTCCGGAACTTTGCATGAAAGGCAATAGGTCAGGCGGTCAGACATTGTTGATCCCAAGTGCGAACTCTTGTCTTAACCTTGAGAATATAATAGGTCATTAAAAGCGATGATAAGAACTTAATTAACGGCATGTTGATATCAGAACTTGAGATTTATTCCGGTAGTCTAAATTAAGGCCGATTTTTCGTTTTGTTTTTAAG
>NC_051418.1:30676287-30676436 GCF_015228065.2 Penaeus monodon
CCAAGAGAATCTTAATCTTCTAAGTATTTGACTGTATTTGCGTTTTGTTTTCTCATGTGAATTCAATGAGGATGAGTGATAGTTTACATGTAATGTGTAATAATAGTGTTGTTTTTGTTATATATGTTTTTTTCTGTTCCTTTTTTGTT
>NC_051418.1:30676826-30676935 GCF_015228065.2 Penaeus monodon
TCGTCTGACCATCCAAAATTTGCGTAAATTTATTGTTACACTGGAAATTTAAAAAAAAAAGTGTGGTTGTAGATATGAATGTACTTTTTTTTATCATGCATACCGGAAC
>NC_051418.1:30677045-30677227 GCF_015228065.2 Penaeus monodon
TGTTTTCTTATACAATGTATCCTTATGTAATGAATTAAAATATTTAAACATCGTCTCTCCGTCTTTAGCATAGCATATCGCATAACAACATATTACAACATGCGCCTGCTTCGACATATCCGCACTCTGTTACATATGACGCGTAACTGTGCAATCATGTTTATTTTTCTTCCTGTTCCTGT
>NC_051418.1:30677314-30677576 GCF_015228065.2 Penaeus monodon
GCGATTGTATTTTTTTCGGGGGGAGGTGTACGTTATTTTTTTTTCTCTCTCTCTTTTCTCTCTGATTATTTCGATATCTATTAAATGTCTTTCCTTTTTCTTTTAGTTTATAATTACTATCTATATATATGATCTTTATGTATCTGTAAAAAAAAAAGTCCAGCACTAGCCAATAGTTTTATTTTTTATTACAACGTGAAATACGACCGAGTACTTCGTATACATCCAATATGGCCGCCGCACATCCGGGACCTTGCAGTTC
>NC_051418.1:30677896-30678105 GCF_015228065.2 Penaeus monodon
CCCTCGTCCTCGTTTTCTTTCAAGGCGTCCTTCCTTCGTGATCACATAATTGTCGTCCAATTAACGATCCAAACCTCAAGCTTCTCCCCGCCCCCCACACCTCTAACAACCCCCCTCTCCCCCCTCTCCCCCCAGCCACTCCCACATAACACGTACAACCTTGTATTATAGTGTTTCAATACCACTAAGATACGTGACCTATTTTTTTT
>NC_051418.1:30678602-30678821 GCF_015228065.2 Penaeus monodon
TCCTCATATTTGTCAATGTCACTACACCTTTTTTTCACTTTCATACGTTTTTTCTCGCTCCTCCTTCCGCCTTTCACTATACAATTATTATTTTTTTCTACTCTTCCTGCGTCGTTTTTTCACTTTATTTTTTACTTTATAAATCTAGTATTTTCTTTTTTTACTCAAATCTTTACAAGTTTTCCTTCCTTTTGTCGTTATTTCTATGTATTTTATGAA
>NC_051418.1:30679765-30679886 GCF_015228065.2 Penaeus monodon
ACATGATTTTCCCGCACCCAATTCCTCTCTCCCGACCCCCCTCTCTACCCCCCTCTTTTCTGCCTTTATAGCCTTTCCTTCGCTTTCTCTTATTTTCTCTCTTTCTCTTATTTTTCTCTTT
>NC_051418.1:30680223-30680307 GCF_015228065.2 Penaeus monodon
GTCTTCCTTGTCTTGTAGGCCGTACAAACCACGTTCAAAGACAGCTTGTGGTCTGCCTATAATCTCTATTAATTCCGTCTTCAC
>NC_051418.1:30681047-30681159 GCF_015228065.2 Penaeus monodon
TTACAAACAATTTCCTTCTTTGCTTCTCTCAATCACAAACCCGTTCGTTATGTGATGTTGTCAGCAAAGCATTTCCCTCTTCTCTTTGTATGAGAGTTAGGTAGACGGAATT
>NC_051418.1:30681519-30681739 GCF_015228065.2 Penaeus monodon
CTTCTTGTTTGTGCACAAGCATCATACAAAATATAACTTAAATCAAAGAAAGGTAAAAAAAAAAACGAAATGATTATAACCCCTCTGGGAAAACAAGACAGAGAAGTAACAACAAAACAGAAGACGTCTTAACGGAGGAACTGAAGGTGAGGATGCTTCGGAGGTCAAGGGGAAGGAGAGGAGGGAGAGAGAGAAGGAAAGGAGTGTGTATGTATGTATA
>NC_051418.1:30684764-30684920 GCF_015228065.2 Penaeus monodon
AACAAAAAATCCCCTGCATGTTATTCCGCCTTCGTTCGGCCCCGCACGCACCGCTTTTCCGCGAGCGAAAGATCAGTCGGTTCGCACGCAGCTGCCTTCGAGGCTTCCGCAAGCGCGGGTCTTGCCTTGGCCTCAGGTGATGCGCCGCCGTTTGAT
>NC_051418.1:30686330-30686499 GCF_015228065.2 Penaeus monodon
ATTAAGGAGAAATCTTTATAGACTTAGTGAGAAGTTTGAGATAAATGCCAGCGAGGGATTAGCATAATGGCACTTATTTAAAGCGCATAGTGAGTTGTTAGAGGCTGCAAAAATCTTGGAAGGAAATTAATGTCGAGCGCTATGGATATCTGGGAAACCATAACTGATA
>NC_051418.1:30686804-30687168 GCF_015228065.2 Penaeus monodon
CATCCTTCAAACTCAGTAACAGATGAATAACACAAAACCACGCAGTGATTGATGAAGTGAAAATCAGAACATCGCTAATTATCTCATTATGATCATCTTCCTCTAATGAGAAGGCCGCTATTATGACCGGAAATAATTATCGAGAATGTTGAATGAAATCCGGTTAACCACAATGTTAACCGGACGAGAGAAAAAAAATAATGAGACAAAAAAGTTAGTTGGACCCGCGGTCTCTATGAGGTGGGAGACATTTTTATCTCTCAATATTGTTTTTCTTTTTTCTAGCGATGATGAGGTGTTTTTTTCGAAAGAATAGGCTTTTTTTATTGTTGTTCGTATGAATAAATTTATGAAATATGCGTTT
>NC_051418.1:30687254-30687432 GCF_015228065.2 Penaeus monodon
ATTGCGGGAGAAAGTGAATATTTACAAACATTTATTTCTGTTCTGTATTTATCACTGGCGTTTGAACGAGTTACGCAAAGATTGGTCTCAATATATATTTTTCTCCGTGAAAGTGCACGAGCATATACAAATATTATATCCACAAAAACAAACAAACAAACATACACACATAATATAT
>NC_051418.1:30687758-30688269 GCF_015228065.2 Penaeus monodon
CAGACACGCGCTATGCCCCAGGATCCTTCCGCGGGTAAAAGTAGTTCCTTCGCGAGGTTAACCTGGGTCGCAAAGGGCAGAGTACAGTTAGCTGACGACTACCCTCCCCCTCCTCCCCCATACCCAGAGGGAATCCATACCCCCATGCTCCCCCCGCCTCCTGCTACCCCATTTCTCCCCTCATATCCGCGCATACCCCTCTCCCTTTCCCCCCTTCCTCCTTCCCGCTTCTTCCTCCCTCCCCTCCCTCCCTGTTACCTCCCTCCCCTCCCTTCCCCTCCTCCTTCCCTCCCTTCCTCCCTCCTCCTTCTCGCATTTTCCTTCCTCCTCCTTCCCTCCCTTTCCTCCCTCCTCCTTCTCGCCTCTTCCTCTCTCCTCCTTCCCTCCCTTTCCTCCCTCCTCCTTCCCGCCTTTTCCTTCCTCCTCCTTCCCTCCCTTTCCTCCCTCCTCCATCCCTCCCTTTCCTCCCTCCCCTCCCTTCCCCTCCTCCTACAAGAACTATGGTCTTTGT
>NC_051418.1:30688547-30688614 GCF_015228065.2 Penaeus monodon
TGACAGTAATGGCGGGAAAACGTGCTGATGGTGAGTAACGGACGCAGTGATATTTTTATCCTTTGGT
>NC_051418.1:30688890-30688973 GCF_015228065.2 Penaeus monodon
GTGACGCGCCGCCCCTTTCTATATTTCATATCCTGCAATAAATCTAGTCTTACCCTCAATTCCTGTACCATGAGTAACTCCCG
>NC_051418.1:30689746-30689837 GCF_015228065.2 Penaeus monodon
CTACATATTTTACACCCTACCTTGAACTCTGTGGGATGTACTTGTTCACCTCAATTGGTGTGCGTCGTTTTCCATCTTCGGGATTTTTTGT
>NC_051418.1:30690136-30690327 GCF_015228065.2 Penaeus monodon
GGCTGATTTTACAGTATACTGACCACTAACATCATTGTTAACAAATGCCATTATTTCTATTTTCATTCAAGTTCTCTCCTCTAGCATAGCACCATTCATAACACTAACAATAACAAGCTTCTCATTCATGAAACACTTCCATTCATAAATATCACGCAAGATGGCGTACACTTTCATTCATTACGAAGGAA
>NC_051418.1:30691444-30691582 GCF_015228065.2 Penaeus monodon
GAGTCCGCGACCTCCTTTGACCCGTGACCCCGCCTCTTCCCTCGCCCTCGGGACGCCCGCGCTCGCCCCCTCTCGCGTTGTAGGACTGTGGGTGTGCGTGGGTGTATATGTTTACATATGCATTGTTATATAGTTTAA
>NC_051418.1:30692582-30692759 GCF_015228065.2 Penaeus monodon
CGCCTGTACAAAGCCCCGTTAACCGGCGACCGCCAACGAGCGCCTTTCCCTCTCGCCTCGCTGAGCCTCTGAGCCTCCCTTCCTCTGTCGAGAGGTTATGACAACAACGGTGATCCTTCGCTAGTAAGTGGCACGGGGGTAAATGTGTTGCTTTTGTGCCTGTGGGTGTGGAGGGGG
>NC_051418.1:30692960-30694530 GCF_015228065.2 Penaeus monodon
CAAAAAAATAAATGAATAAAGCTAAGAAGCACACCGAAAAAAAAAACAGAATAAAGAAAAACAAAAACGGAAACAAAAATTCCAAACATAAAAAAAAAACAAGAAGAAAAATAAACAGATAAACCAAACGAGATAAAAAAAAGCAATAGAAAAAAAAATCTTTCCCAAGTAACAGTTATTATATATGGTTCGTACCCAGTAAGCATGAGTGCGTGTTGGGTACTCAGACCTATGATTGCAGTGCCTGTTGCATAACGCGGATTGCAAACACACCCATACAAGGATGCAAGCGTGCAAGCGGAGTCTATGGAGGGGGAGGGGGGAGGAGGAGGGGGAGGGGAATGAGCGTGTGGGGGGAGGGGAGGGGGCGAGGAATGAGGTGTATGCGTATGTATTGTAGTAATAGGGTGGGTGGGGGGAGGGGGGGAGGTGCGTGGGGGCGATGGTGGGGAAGGGGGAGGGTGAAGGTGTGTGTGTGAGGGGGTGACGATGTATGTTTGGGAAAGGGCAAGAAAGGGAGAGGGAAAAGGGAGAGGGATAAAGGAAAGGGGAGAAAGGGAGAGGGATAAAGGAAAGGGAAGAGAGAGAGAGGGAAAAGGGAGATGGATAAAGGAAAGGGCAAGAGAGGGAGAGGGATAAAGGAATAAAGAGAAAAAGAGAGTGAGAAGGAAATAGGAGAGAGCAAGATAACAAAAAGGAGAAAAGGCAAGAAAGGGAGAAGGGATAGATAAGGAAAAGGAAAAGGACAAGAAACGAAGAGAGGAAAGGACAAGATAAGGAAATGGGAGAAGGGAAAAGGAAAAGGGAAAGATAAAGAAGGGAAAAAGGCAAGGAAAGAGAAAGAGCAAGAAAGGGAGAAAGAGAAAGAGCAAGAAAGGGAGAAGGGAAAGGGGCAAGAAAGGAAAAAGGAAAGCGTAAGAAGAGGTGAGGAAGAGAGGATAGGGCAAGAAAGGGAGAGGAGATAGGGAGAGATAAGAAGAGGGGAAAATAAAGAAAAGGAAAGGGAAGGGCAAGAAAGGGAGACTGGAAAAGGAAAAGAGAAAATGGAAGGCAAGGAAGGGAGAAGAAAAATGAAAGAAGCAGAGAAGGAAAAGGACAGCCTGGAAATGACAAGAAAGCGAAGAGGGGAGAAGAGAGAGAGCGAAGAGGGAAAAGTAAGAAAGCGAAGCGAGGAAAAGAGAGAGAGCAAAGAGGGGAAAAGAGAGAGCGAAGAGGGGAAAAGAGAGAGAGAGAAAGCGAAGAGGGGAGAAGAGAGAGAGCGAAGAGGGAAAAGTAAGAAAGCGAAGCGAGGAAAAAGAGAGAGCGAAAAGGGGAAAAGAGAGAGAGAGAAAGCGAAGAGGGAAGAAGAGAGAGAGCGAAGAGGGGAAAAGTAAGAAAGCGAAGAGGGGAGAAGAGAGAGAGCGAAGAGGGGAAATGGCAAGAAAGGGAGAGGGGAAGTCACCGGAAGGAGGAAAAGTGAGCAATTAGACTGTCTGTCACGTTTTTCCCACGTCGTTTCCCCTTCTCTTTCACGTTGATTTTTGTTTCCTCTCTTTGCCTTCCTGGTTATCTCTCTTTATTTACGTGTGCA
>NC_051418.1:30694833-30695104 GCF_015228065.2 Penaeus monodon
GAAAACGGGAATCAGGGATTCGTACAAGCGAGAGCCCTCACACCGGCTACTCTTTAACACAGTTGCCGAAGCCAAAGTCATGGAGGATCGAATGAGTCAACGCGTCACAAGCATGTCCTATAAGTTTGGAGAAGACTTCAGAACATCCGGCGTTGAGATAGTGATTTTGGAGGGAGAGGAGAACGCGGTGAGAGATGTTAAAGGTAGGATATGTGTTCTTTAATGATGTTTAACGATGTTAAGTTCCCGTGATGGATATAGGAAGTTGCCT
>NC_051418.1:30695503-30696215 GCF_015228065.2 Penaeus monodon
CATACTGTAAAAGCGCTCTTTTTAAGAAAAAAAAACTCATTGGGTGCAAAAATAAGAAATGCAAGAAAACATTAGACCATTTAATGGAGAAATGCGCATAATAAAAGTAATCTAACCATGCAAATACTGACGGGGGAGGGGGGAAGATACACCTTTTCTCGCTTAGATATGTGAAATCGGGCGCTCAAGTCCGTAGAGTTAAGCCGTGTTTATGTTAGAATCAATATGTAAACAGTAACATAGTAAATTAAATCGTAGATCACTATAATATGATTAGCTGTTAATGAATATGAAATATGAAGCAAAGAGAGAAGAAAAAATATAAAAAGTGACAAACAATATACATCATAGAAATAGGAATAAAGGTAATTTACAGATAACTGAAAGTATGTCGAAGAACAGGAATAATTAAAATACATAAGAATAATACGTAACTACCACGCTCAGTTAAAAATAGAAAGTAATAATCTATCTGACAAATCAAGAATTCAATTAAGAACGACCATAACAATCACTAATCTCATAACATTATGTAGATATATGAATTAATAAAATGTTATCGAGGTTTGATTTGACTTTGAGGAATTGCATTTCGAAATAATATTAGGAAATCTGGCAAGTGACCCGCGTTCTTGCATGATTTTCACTTTTTATTTTTTTTTTAAGAGTGAAGGATAAAAACAAATAGCCAAGACGAAAGAGAAATTGTTTG
>NC_051418.1:30696517-30696640 GCF_015228065.2 Penaeus monodon
TAGAAGGGAGGGTAGGATTGAGAATCTTTTGTCTTAAGAATGAAGCAGGAATATTAATAGGCTAAAAAGGAAAAACGGAAAGTGAGAGTATGTTTTTGATATATCGAAAATAGGAAGAGCTTT
>NC_051418.1:30696843-30697037 GCF_015228065.2 Penaeus monodon
CGTGAAGTCCTGGGGAAACTGAATACCGGGGAGAGAACATTGGAAGAAGGAAGAGAAATAGAGAGCAGGGTGAGTAAGTGGAGGAAATAGAGGAGAAGGAAGGTGAACAGGAGAAGAAGGTCCAGAGAAAAAAGTGAAAGGGGGAGGACGAGAGGGAGGAAATGGATGAGAGGAAGAGGAAAAGTTGAAATAGC
>NC_051418.1:30697395-30697517 GCF_015228065.2 Penaeus monodon
CATCGGAAGATACGAGTAACAGCGACCCCCAAACCCCGCCCAGCGCTCGATTCTAACGGTTTTCGATAATGCGGCTTAAGATTTTTTTTGTCTTGCTCTGCGTACGTGATGGGGGTAAGTAG
>NC_051418.1:30697648-30697783 GCF_015228065.2 Penaeus monodon
GGAATCACGTGAGGGTTGGCGAGGTGAGGGGAGGTAGGGGGAGGAGTGGTAGGGGGAGTGGAGGAGGGGGGGTTGAGGCTGGGGGTAGGGTGGGGGGATTTTGTGGTTGACGTGTGCTTGCTTCCTTTAAAGCGT
>NC_051418.1:30698124-30698974 GCF_015228065.2 Penaeus monodon
TACATCCACCTAACCGTGTTATCTGCTGCCCATGTCCAGGAAAACAAGTACATACGTAAATTTATAGCGACGGTTTCTAGAGAGAGAGAGGGGGGGGGGGGAGAGGTCAAAATACAGGGAGATGGGAGTGAGGAGGGAGGTAGTAAGGAGTAAGGGGTGGAGAGGGAGAAGGGAGGGAGTAAGGGATGGGGAAGGAGATGTGAGGGAGTGAAGGATGTGGGAGGAGGTGGGAGGGAGGAGAGGGACGAGGGAGGGAGGTGGGAGGAAGTAAGGGGTAAGGAGGGAGGTGGGAGGGAGTAAGAAGATAGTAGGGGGGGGAGGGGATGGGAGGGGAGAGTGAGAGAGGGCGGAGGGACAGAGGGAAGGGAAGGGAGGAGGGAGGAGACGAGATTGAGAGGAAGAAGGAAGCGAGAGTAGGGGAGAGAGGGGGAAGGAAAGAAGGGGAAGAAAAGAATAAATGAAGAGAGTAGGAGAACAGGATAGAGGGGGAGAGATAGCGGAGAGAAGGGAAGATAGAGGAAGAGCAAGGAAGGAGAGTGACTAGGAGGAAAGGGAAGAGGGAGAAAGTGATGAAGAGGGGATGAAGAAGGAGGAGGAAGGGGGAAGGGAGAGACGAGTAGATCAGAAGAAGGAAAGAGAGAGGGAGAGAGGGGAAACGAGAGGGGAAAAACTCGCTCAAGTCTATCGAGAGCAGATGCCCGACCTTCACGCAAAGTTGTCCCCCGGCGTATATGTGACAAGGTAAGGTCGTGGCTTTGTTCCGCATCATTCTTACTGGTTCTGTCCGGTGATGTGATACTGTTTCTTAGAGCCGCTTGTTTGCCGGTCTGTCTCACTCTCGTTTTCATTT
>NC_051418.1:30699166-30699637 GCF_015228065.2 Penaeus monodon
TTGCTCGAAAAAAATGCCTTTTTACTAACAGGGCGATTTTTGTTAGTAAAAAATGTGTCGAATTTTGGAACGCAAATAAAGGTAAAAATCCTCATGGGACTCTAATGCCTCAATTTGTTTCTCAGATTTACAAGTGAACGAGCTCATTTGAAGATGGCCTCCAGGGGAAGTTCATCAGAGCACTAACCGAATTCCTTGTTGCCGAAGGATAGGTCCCCTTAAACGTTCATACCGCAAAATCTATATAAAAATCACGTTTTAGGCTATAGCAATGTGCGTCGTCTGAATGAAAACTGAGAAGACAAAAAGAGGTGGGAGCTGCGTTTAGAACAGCCTTCGCGCCGAGTCGCCAGTCACTTCTGATCCATGACAACATGGACAAAAAAACGCTTTTAAACAGAAGGTAACAGGCACAATAACTTTCTTCAGGTAGCATCGTAGCTTGGGGTATTTATAACACTGTCGAGTCAC
>NC_051418.1:30699675-30700001 GCF_015228065.2 Penaeus monodon
AGAAGTCTGCGTCCGTTGGGTATCAAGACATGTGACAGACAAACGTAAAACTGTCAGGGTTAATGCTGCACAGTCGAGACAGTGAAAAAGACAGTTTTTGAAAGGCTGTAAAGAAGATGAAATAAAACAGCACCTTTCGGTCAATGAAAGAGAGTAATATTGAAGAGACATCACTATGGCAGTGATGAAGAAATAAAAATTGCTGTTACAAAATTTGCATCGTGTGTAGCCATTCGAGTTTTACGAAGCTCGGCCAAATACCTTTATTCGAAGTTGGAGTGTTGCCATCGGAAGAGGCGAAGGGGCGGGGACTAAGTTCGGGAGAG
>NC_051418.1:30700542-30700675 GCF_015228065.2 Penaeus monodon
CCGTCCGGCGGTCGCTGAGGGTCACCGGCCTGAAGTTGAGCCTCACCGGAAGGGCTTAGCGAGGAGAGCCCGTTTGTCCGTTGCAGGCGAGGGCGGCTCACGAGCAAGCGCAAGCACACGCACTTTAAATGTA
>NC_051418.1:30700861-30700982 GCF_015228065.2 Penaeus monodon
CTTGTATCTATCTGTTTATACCTTCTTTATCACTGTTTTCTTTTATTCCTTTCCTTTGTGTCTTCCTCGCATCAGATTTTCCCCATTTTTTTTCCATTTCACACACACAAAGGAACGGAAG
>NC_051418.1:30701020-30701296 GCF_015228065.2 Penaeus monodon
CAAAGAGGATGGGGCATAGCATACAGGAATAAGAGAGAGACAAAAAGAAAGATAAGATAAATGGTAGACAGTGAATGTACAGTTAGGGGCAGGTTGGTGAGGAAGTGAAGGGAGAGGAAATTATTATTATTTTTCTTGCTTCTTCCTTGTTCTTCTTCTTGTCCTTTCTCATCTTTTCTCTCCCTTTTTTCTTCTCGTTTTCTTGTCTCATCTCTTTCTAAAATCGTTTTTCTCCCACTTTTATTTTCTATTTTTTTCTCTTCTCTTCTCACTTTC
>NC_051418.1:30701402-30701694 GCF_015228065.2 Penaeus monodon
CTCTCTTTCTTTTCCTTTCTTCTCTCTCCACTTTCTTCTCTTCTCTTCCTTTTTGCTACCTTTCTTCCCAACAAAGTTAAACATCATCATCACCAAAGTTACCAAAAACAACCTCCTATTCTTAAGAAAACAAACTATTCTTAGTCTTCTTCGCACTCAAGACAAATCGACCGGTGATTTAGATTTCGCGTATAATTAATTTCGCATTGTTAAGCTTGTTGTCTTGGCTAATCTTTCGAGAAGGTTTAATGGCTTGTGGGGGCTATGTTCTGTATATATTGATTGCTGAATT
>NC_051418.1:30702385-30702564 GCF_015228065.2 Penaeus monodon
GAGGGAAGGATAAACAGGTAGATATATAGGTAGACCAGGGACAGAGGGGAAGGGGGGGGGAACGAGTTAGGCTGCCATGGAACCGGCCAGATGAATTTACGTAGGCTCTTTTAGACGGGTAGACAGATACACGGGATTGAAATTGCCGCATGTGAAAGACGATTGAGGAGGAAAATGAC
>NC_051418.1:30702607-30702796 GCF_015228065.2 Penaeus monodon
CACGATTTCTTCCCCGGAACTCATATGATGAGATCTGAGAGGCGTTTTATTTGAGATTAGCGAGTATCGGATTGGGAGAGGTCTGATTGATCGAGGAGAGAGCGTCTGTGAGATGCGCCTTGAGCTGGAGAGCGACCCTAGAGAGCTGACGAGACGATTGGAGTCGAGGAGACGGAGATGCAACTTGTG
>NC_051418.1:30703232-30703327 GCF_015228065.2 Penaeus monodon
CTGTTTGCTGCGGTTACCTCCATGTACGGGTCCACAAGCCCGGGTCACTGTCCTGCCGATTATTAGGGTCAATCGCTCGACGCCTTGCCCCTCTG
>NC_051418.1:30703918-30704765 GCF_015228065.2 Penaeus monodon
TCAATTATAATAATAATTATTTCTTTAATCATAATAATGATTATTATTATTATTATATTAGTCAATATTAGTATTAATCTTTTCTTCATTTTTCTTTGTTTATTATACAATATTACTCCTTAATATGTAAATTAATAAAACTAAAAAGATAATAATAATCTTTTCTTTTTTTTATTCATAGTTTAGGCTTATTATTGAGTATTTAGGATTAGCTAGGGTTATTATTCATTAGTATTATTATTATTTATATTATTGAGTGGATTATTTATGTATATTATTATTATTCTTATGAATTTTGTATTTGAGTTAGTCTTATTGATTATTATTCTTATTATTAATTTATTATTATTATTTTTGTGATGATTATTCTGTATGATCTATTATTATTATGTAATATTACTTAATTTAGTGTATTATTATTATTTTTATTTTTATTATAAAATTATTTCATAATAATAGTTAATATTAAACCATAATCCAGCTCCTCTAATAAGTATTATTTTTTGTCTTATAATCAGTTTATTATGTTTATTAGTTTAGTAGAAATTAGTAGTAGTGAGTTAGGATTAGTTGCGGTATGATTGTTATGATTGTGGTGATATTATTATTAGTATTATTATGTATTATTAAGAATAATAATATTTTATTAATAACAATAACTATATTAACTAATAATAGTTATTACAATGTTAAACTTTATTAATAGTCTATGATGACTGTAATATATTAAATAAAAGTAAAGAAAAAGTAAATATTATTATTGAGTTTGGGAATAATGATGATTGTGTAGATAAGAAGCGTGAAGCATATATATTCTTACATAATAATAATGTACTTAATATATTAA
>NC_051418.1:30705404-30705514 GCF_015228065.2 Penaeus monodon
AATAGTTATTGTAATAATAAGAAATTCTAATTACTCATCCTATGAGATTATATTATTATTAATCATAATAAGAGTTAAATATATAAGAATAATAATACTCATCCTCATCA
>NC_051418.1:30705535-30706584 GCF_015228065.2 Penaeus monodon
CCTCCTCATCTCATACTACACGAAGAAATTTCTTTCTCTCTCATAAGCTTATCCTTATACTAATAATGAATAATAAAGGCGCTTCCTCATCGACAATCACTAACCCTCTTCCTCTCCGATTATCCTCTCATCTCTAACTTCTCATCCTCCACTATTCTCCTATTACTCTCCTCCTCCTCCCCTGTTCTCTCCTTCTTTCCACTCTTCCACGCACTCTTTCTCTCCAGATCTTATAATTTGTTGCTTCTGTTGCTCCTCCACCCCCATATCCTGTTCTTATTCTCCCTCCTCCTCCTCCTCTTTCTTCTCTTTTTTCCTCTTTTTCTTCCTCCTTTCCTCATTTCTCCACCTCTACATGTAAAATCCCATCAGGCACATCTCATTTTTCTATTGTGTCCTTTTTATGTTATCACTTTTATGTCTTTCTTAGTCCTCTTTTATTCTTTATCTTCTATCTTTCACTTCTGTTCTCCATTTCTGTTTATTCCGCACTTGCCTTATACGTCTTATCTTTTCATTTTCCCTTTCATTTCTTTTTCTCTCTTCTTTTCCTCTTTATTTCGTAACAGAATTATAATGATAATAAAACAGCACTTTCGGAGCGAGCGGGGCGAGCGAGGAGCCATCTCAGGTCTATTGGACAGTTATATAGGCTGATAGAGGAGGAGGGGGGGCGAAAGCGGGGGAGGGGGAGGAAGAGGGGGAGGGGAGAGAGGGGGAGCGGGAGGAAGGGAGGGAGGAGGAAAAGAGGGGAAGGGGGAAAGAGGGGGGAGGGGGGGAAGGGGGGAGGGAGGAGAGGGGGTGCGTGGGGGATAGGGGGAGGGGGAGGAAGTGGGAGGGAGGGACGAAGAGTGGGGGGGGGAGGAACGAGGGGGAGGGGGAGGAAGAGGGGGAGGGAGAAGAGGGGGGGCAGCAATGAAGAGTGGGGAGGACGAAGAGGGGGGGTGGGGGGGAGGAAGGGAGTTAGCTGTTTGATGCGGTTACTCTCCATTTTACGAGTCCACAGCCCGGGTCACTTGTCCTGCCGAAGGGTCAACGCTCGAGCCTGC
>NC_051418.1:30708543-30708753 GCF_015228065.2 Penaeus monodon
ACATGTCAAAATCCCATCAGGCACATCTCATTTTTTTCATATTGTTCGTCTCCTTTTTTATCGTATATCATCTCCTTTATCTGTTCTTTCTTAGTCCCTCTTTTCATCTTTATCTTTATCATCTTTTCCACCCTTCATGTTCATCCCCATTTCCTCCTGTTTCATCTCCGTCACCTTCGCCCTTCATACTGTCCTTCATCATTCTTCCCA
>NC_051418.1:30708853-30709263 GCF_015228065.2 Penaeus monodon
CAGACACTTTACGGAGCGCTCCTTCAGCCCGGGGCGAGCGAGGGAGCCATCGGGGGTTGAGCTCAGTTAATAAGGCTGATGGGAGGAAGGGGGGGCGAAGAGGGGGAGGGGAGGAAGAAGGGGGAGGGGGAGAAAGAGGGGGGGGGAGGGAGGAGGGAGGGGGGGAAAGGGGGAAGGGGAGGAAGGGGAGTAGGGGGAGGGGGAGGAAGAGGGGGAGGGGAGAAGAGGGGGAGGGGGAGGAAGGAGGGGTGGGGGACGAAGAGGGGGAAGGGAGGAGGGGGGGCTAGGGGGGGAGAGGTGGGAGGGGAAGGAAGGGAGGGACGAAGAGGGGGGGGAAGGAGGAAGAGGACACGGAAGGAGGAAGGAGGATAGGCAGAGCAGGATGGGGGGGGGGGGGGAGGGGGAGGACG
>NC_051418.1:30709656-30709935 GCF_015228065.2 Penaeus monodon
GCATACTCCTTCCTGATAATTTAAAAAAAAAAATCTAAGGAAATAAAGAATATTATGCATAATGATAGAATAATAAAACCAAAAAAAAGAGAAATTTATGCATTTTCATAAAAGTCATAGCAAATGAAGGCAAGTCTTCATTCTTAATATATTTGTGGAAACCATTTTCCTTACGCTGACATATGGTAGCAGACATTGCATTTTAATTTTTAGCAAGTAAGTCATAATTAATCTTATATTATCGAGTCATGTCAACAAAGGTTTTGTCGTTATTATTTG
>NC_051418.1:30710091-30710173 GCF_015228065.2 Penaeus monodon
TATATTAACGAATCATGTCAACAAGACATTGTCATATGTGTTAAGTTAGTTTAAATTTCATTGATAATGAAACTACACCGAA
>NC_051418.1:30710331-30710487 GCF_015228065.2 Penaeus monodon
ATTAGTCATTTATCTATATATTCATTTACACATAGATGTGTTTATGTGTGTTTGTTTATCATTATTGCAATGTAAGGATTTTTTTTTATCTTCAATAACTCAGTCCTTTCATTTTTCACTGTTGGAAAGAGAAATAAAACGAAGAAAAACATTTAG
>NC_051418.1:30711074-30711509 GCF_015228065.2 Penaeus monodon
TCCCTCCCTTTTTTGCCCACGGAAAGCCCCAAGTGTTAAATTCTTTCCAGACCTTTCTGAAACTTTCTCTGGTTATTTTCGAGGCATTCCGTCTTCTGCTGGTATTACCGACCTCGACTTATGTAGAGCGACCTGGCCATAAGTGGGAATTACCTGGCCCATAGTTTGGCACACCTGGCAGGCCCTGCCCCTATTTCAGATGACACATGTGCTATGGGCTTATCCCTTTCAGCTGGCATGTCTGGTGTGGTATTATTTTTTATTAACTTATTTGATATGACCTCAACTGTTTCCAGTTGGTACAGCTGATATGGCATTACCCGTTTCTGTTGGCACATCTGACATGGCCTTACCTATTTAGTTGGCTCATCTGACATGGCCTTATCTGTTAAGTTGGCACACCTGACATGGCCTTACCCATTTCAGTTGGTATCT
>NC_051418.1:30711536-30711723 GCF_015228065.2 Penaeus monodon
ATTTTGTATTCTCTCTAGCACTGACCGATAAGGCTCCGCGGGCATCTCTTTTTTACCATCGCTTCCTTATGTAAGCTCCGGTTTCTTGCCTCATTTCTTTGTGTCTTTTATTGTTTGTAATGAAGGGATTCCTGGTCTCAGTTTTTCATGGTACTTGGCTTGGTTATCCAATCGTGCAAAAGAGAGG
>NC_051418.1:30712162-30712249 GCF_015228065.2 Penaeus monodon
CGGTTTCTCACATATCTTGCATACCAACGGCGATCAGAAGTCTCCTCGCGGCCGGGGAGCGAGAGAGGGACGAGAGGCCGCGGAGGC
>NC_051418.1:30712785-30713452 GCF_015228065.2 Penaeus monodon
TTATAATCCTTCATCCTAAATCCCTTCCACTTTTACCCTTTACCCATGAAATCAATCTCTCGGATTTCGCTTGCCTCAGACGTAGTTGGAGAGAAGCCAGACTAAAGAGTAGATTTCTTTCATGCGCATCGACTTTGCTCTGTGAGGTTCGTTCCCCTGGCGCCTTTTTTAACACGACGGTTGAGCCTCTGTGGCCTAAAAAGTACACATGCGTCGTGACGTCCACGGCGAAAAATCGTCTGAAATAGGCTTCCGAGAATTATTTGTATATTTGGGTTTACAATGAACTCAAAAGGGATGATATTGTCCCCACGTAATATTAATGAAGCTGAAAGGAAGAAAGAGAAGAAAAAAAAAGGTGGAGTTAAAGACTGAGGAGCAAAAAGAAAAAGAAAAAGAAACAGACAAACAAACGAAAACATAAACAAGGAAAAAAAAAAAAAAAAAAACAACCAAAAGAAAAAAGGGGGGAATTTCAAAAACAGAAAGAAAAGTATTAAAGGCGAAGAGAGCAAAAGAAAACGAAAACCCAAGCAAATATCTTCAAACAAACATTTTATGAGGACATTTATCGTGTCTGTCGAGCGAAGCAACACCTGCGTCTCGGTCCTCGGTGTCCCAGGCCGGCGGACGGACGGCGCTGCTGCTCTGCCGGACCCGGATGCCG
>NC_051418.1:30714578-30714871 GCF_015228065.2 Penaeus monodon
CCTCCCTCCTCCTCCTCCTCCTCTCCCCTCCCTCCTCCTCCTTTCCCTCTCCCCTCCCTCCTCCTCCCCTCCCTTCCCTCTTCACTCCTCCCTCCTCCCTCCCCTCCTCCTCCCTCCCTCCTCCTCCTACCTCCCTCCCCCTCCTCCCCCTCCCCCTCCCCTGGACAGCAAGGCGAAGATGCCGATCGAAGAACTGACTTTCGTCTCGGAGAAAGCTCCCGAGAGGCCGAGGGAGGAGAGGCAGCGCTGGTCCCGACGGAGGCTCTGTGCCTCTTCGGTCTTTCCTTCGGTGC
>NC_051418.1:30715514-30715747 GCF_015228065.2 Penaeus monodon
TCCATGGCATATTTCAAAGAGATCTGACCTTTTTATTCATGCAATTTACGGTTTAAGCTGATTTGCTGTCGTGAGTCTTCATTGACCCCCTTCCGACATTTGATCCTTAAATCTTCTAAAACATTAATTATTCGCAGCAAAAAATATAGGCGTCCCTATTCTACGAGTACATAAGGAGAATTTTTTTAAATGAATCAAAACGTGCAAATAAACTTTCCTGTAACAAAAGGTCT
>NC_051418.1:30716134-30716624 GCF_015228065.2 Penaeus monodon
CTTATACCCATGAATGTCAACGGGTATAACTTTCAAGGGGACAAAAAGGTGAAAGAGGAACCGGCGCCCGAGCCATACACGGGGGAGATCCGCCCGAACGAAAATGTTTGTTTATGGCCCCGTCGGCCTCCGCTTCCCGGCCTTGAAATAGAGGGAGTTTAATCTGCGTTCCGTGACCTATAGAAAGAGAGAGAAATACGATGGCCCTCGAGTTTTCGCCTAATCTGCGCGGGTTTCGAGTCTAGTTAACGACAAAAGGGAAAAGAAATGGATGTTAAAAGAAGGGTTAAATTCTGATTTCGCAACTTGGCAATGTCAGCAACGCGACCCGGGTTTAAGATCCTCCTCTTGTGTGTCGGGGTGGGTACGCTTTACGCCGTTCATTCGTTTTGTCGAATTTCTTGGGGGTATTGTCTGCAGTTTTATACGATCTTAAAAAGTTTATTTCCAAGGATACTTATATTGTTATAGTGTGTGAGTGTCAGTGTCA
>NC_051418.1:30716657-30717083 GCF_015228065.2 Penaeus monodon
AATGAGTGCCTGTGCGTGTAAATATCTATCATTTTTTCCAGGAAGGAAAACACAGGAACAGAGGCGACCGACAAGGATTTTTTTAATATAAATAGGTATCATAAAGCTCGCCATTGAAAGCCTAAAGCACTCTTCAGTAAATCTAAAAATTGCGACTCAACAATCTTTGAGTGGCGGGAAACGACACCAAAATGTAATACGTTCGACAAGCTCTTTTTTTTCATATCAAATGTCTTTTCTCTCAACTTTTAGAAAAAAGATAAATATATATAAAATCATACATACATAAAAAGTCGTTTTCATCTTTCAAACTACAGTAATCTTATTAGATGACTTTGGATTTCGAGAACAGATGTTTTTCTTCGTAAACAGTTGCTGTGACGAGTATATATGAACTGAAATCATTACATCTTAACGTAATCTACA
>NC_051418.1:30717124-30717929 GCF_015228065.2 Penaeus monodon
ACGATCGGTTTTATTGTTCTCGTAAACTTCGCTTTTATGTTTGTCTGTTACCATCATCATCATTAATACTCAATGTAGATGTATACGATAAGGAATATTGACTAACAATTACTGACTTCAAAAAATATATATATATTAAACCAGGATCGCGAATTTCTCAGGAGAGACTTTAACGAGGATAAAAGAAATGACCCAAAGAATAACGAGTCGTAATCTCGTTATTTATGGTACAATAACTTTATATTAAGAAGAAGAAACTTTATATTAATGTATTCTGTTTATGACTATGTGTTTATAAGGACATACATTTTGCGCGTGAATTGTTGTACTGTGTTTATCTTATATGAATATTCAAACGGATTGGAGGGAAATTCCGAATGAGGCAAGAACGAAGGGATGGAAATGCGTATGGCAATAAAAGTAGGAACAACAACCAAGCGATAATAAAGAGTATGTTAATGCGTATGGCAATAACAATGAAACAAAAATAAGAGGATGAAAACGGAAAACAAGCAAGAAACAAATAGATATAAGATATATATATGGAAAGTGGAATAATTCAATAAACAGTTTATTAACAGTTTTTCTTTTACTTTTCTTATGGACGTTTTTGTTGAATGTTACCAGATTTTTTTTTTCGTAAGAATTACTGAAATTTTTTTTTGCTTTGCTGTTATCAGAAATAATTTGTTGAATATTGTTCAGGTTTATGTTTCTATTTCAGAACTTTTGTTGGTTCGCATCATTTTATGAATGAAGAGTTTTTGTTGAAGTTTGTTGTTGAAGTATGAACACAATGATACTG
>NC_051418.1:30718084-30718460 GCF_015228065.2 Penaeus monodon
CATGGAAAATATTGTTTTAACTTATTTTCGTTCATGTGAAAACTGTTATTTTCATGCATGCGTATGCATATGTAATGTCCACATAAAATCTAAGAGACGTCGATATAACGTTCATAACGCTCTCAGAATATCCCCTTGCCTCATATTTTAAAAAGAAGTTCCGCTATTTAAATCCGTTTCAGAGGAACGAGCGGGTAAAAGTCCGTAGAAGCAGAGGTAACTAGTTCTCTGGGGTGTTGGGGGGGAGGGGGATGAGGGAGAGATGGTGGGGGGAGGGAGGGAGAAGGGGAGGGAGCGGAGGCAGAAAGGGGGGGGAGGGGGAAAGGGTGGAGAGCAACTGACCCTTGGCCTCAGAGCCTCCGCCGTTGCCTCCTTT
>NC_051418.1:30719178-30720150 GCF_015228065.2 Penaeus monodon
ACCCTTGGCATCGATCCACCGCTATCTGTGCGCCGTATACCCTCAGGAGCTGAAATTTTTATCGAGTTCTTTGATGTTAACTTTCCGTTTGATGAGTGAGAGTCATAGAAAACGGAGCGTGCACTTTGTCAATGTCAAATCTTTTCAAAATCGTCTCATAAATGGAGACAGAAGCGAGATCCAAACTCGTGGGGAAAACGCATCTCGTATCTATAATCCACGGCATGTTAACGAGTGAAAGACGAAAAAGGATGGCAGGACTGACGCAAGAAAAAGAAATTTAGTTTTCTGGCATATTGGCACCTGACTCTCGCTTTCACACGTGCGGCGGTGCCACGTCTTCACCGTCCCTCCGAAACGAATATATTCTTTTCAACAAAAACCCTCCAAATGTAAAACAAAAATTATCCCATTACTAAAATCCCTCCCTAAATATCATAAACCTATGTTAATTAACCGCTTAATTACTCATATCATCATATTTAACATCTCTTATCAGGTTTTCCCCGCTCATCCGGGATGGTGTAAAGAGGAGACATGGCAGCGGCTGAGTCAAGGACGTTGTAAAACCCTCAAGAAAAGTGACTCGAGATTTGTGGCGGGAAAAGCGACCCATAAAAAAAAGGCGTAACGTGCTATACAGCGCCGCAAAACATCCGTCCGGAATTTCTAAATGCATTGAAGAAAGCAAAAAGAAAAAAAATGTGTATTAAATAAAGACGAAAAAGTAGCATTAGTTGTTGTTTTTTTTCTTAAGAGAGTGGTATATGCGGAGTAGTCCGTCATTATGGATGTGAACGAACATAATAAGAGCGATACAAACAGGTTATTTTTACATAACTTCAATCACCATCTGTTTGGTTTACCTGTTCATTTATTTAGGTCACTTTTTTTTTTTACTTACAGTTTGGTTCGTAGCTATCGATCTTTCTAGTTAAAGAGGTGTATTTAATTGATAAATGGAATTTCTAA
>NC_051418.1:30720334-30720496 GCF_015228065.2 Penaeus monodon
ATCTATCCCTCACCACCTTTCTCATTCGAAAGCCTATTATAAGTTTCCACCTATTTTCTGTACAAGTCAATTTCCTAATAAAACTCATCTTTATTCTTTCACTCCGCTTTCCCTATCACGTTCACAGGATCGCATTACCTACATTCCGATAACTTTCTGTGA
>NC_051418.1:30721101-30721613 GCF_015228065.2 Penaeus monodon
TTAACACAATTTCACTTCTTCAATATATTCCCAGTTTTAATAATCAAATTGTAGTGTCGTAATGAAAAAAATGAAAATAACGTCATTTTTTTTAAACGAATAAAACACACAAGTAAAGTTATTCAAAAAAGTGAAACAGTTATTCATCCATGGACGACAGTTTGTTGCGGTGTGTGAATCAACACAGTTATTTCCTTGTGCATGCGCTTAATTACTTTGATATTTCTCTTTAATATTGCACAAATACTTCGGAGTTTGAATGATTAACAGTTTTTTTTCTCGGCTGAACAAAAGAGCACATATTAAAGGAAAGAAAAAGAAAGTTGCATTGAGGGTGAATCAGGAGCGTAATTCGGAAACAACGATGGCCTTTCGATCAGTAAATCAGGGTTGCGTTCCTGTGACCTTTGGATTCACTTGTGGCTAAGCTGCCGCTCTTTTTCGGAAAGTGACTCACACAAACTCATGATTCACCGTGATCGTGGTGGGTGTAAGGATTGGGTCGAAGGGCG
>NC_051418.1:30721650-30722009 GCF_015228065.2 Penaeus monodon
GCGACGAAAATAAAAGAGAGATAAAGAACGTACGTCGAAAATGAAATAAAAAGGAAAGATGTTTATCGGCTTGCGCTAAGAGACCCGCCTGACATATGGAAATTGGGCGGGTTTGGGAGGGAGTTTACGCCAGACGCCCCTGATAGATATGATTTATGTGCCCGTGAGTGCTACAGTAGAGAGGGCAGAGGGAAAGGTAGATGCGTGTAGATGTAGATTGAATGTGAATGATTATGCAGGAGGTATTGATAAAGAGATGAAGAGGGAGAACTGAGTGAGAAACAGATATAAACATATGGATCGAGTTTATATAGAAAACAGTCTAGATAGGATAGTGAATGCCTAAGTTTACTTATTTC
>NC_051418.1:30723124-30723371 GCF_015228065.2 Penaeus monodon
TTCTAGTTCTGAATCACTGCCTCCTGGAAGAAACCACCGGAAACGATGCCATTCAGGAAAGGGCAAGAAGCAAAGGGAAAAAAATCCTAAGCGTTTCAACACCATCCCTGCGTCATACAAGCAGTGGAATCCGACCCAGTAATGAAGGCTGAGATCCTACTTAGGGGCGGGAGTTTGATCTGGAAAAGGGGGATCATTTTGTGGCATCTATACTCATGTGTGTTGTTACGTTTATAGTCTGGATGCG
>NC_051418.1:30723611-30723719 GCF_015228065.2 Penaeus monodon
TTCACATGTGACCTGAGTTAGAGAAATTTTCGGGGCCGTTTGACCCGCCTGACCTCGTGTCCGGTTCAAATGTCACTAGTTCTCACCGTCCCCTTTGTGACGTCACGA
>NC_051418.1:30723788-30725214 GCF_015228065.2 Penaeus monodon
TTGTCTCTCTCTTTATCTCCCGTGTCATCTCCCTTTCTCACTCTCCTTGTCTCTCTTTTTCTCTCTCTCTGCTCTCTTCGTTGAGTCCTTTCCTTCCTTTATTCCCTCTGTTCTTATCCGTCTTTCTTTTCCTCTGTTCTTCCTCGGTTCTCTTTTTCTCCATTTTTCTTCGGCTCTCTTTTTCTCCCTTCTTTCTTGATTCTCTTTTTATTCCTTCTATCTCGCCTCTCTTTTTCTTTCTTCTTCCCCGTCTCTCAATTTTCTCCCTCTTTCCTGGCCTCTCTTTTTCTCCCGTTTTCCTGGCCTCTCTTTTTCTCCCGTTTTCCTGGCCTCTCTTTTTCTCCCGTTTTCCTGGCCTCTCTTTTTCTCCCGTTTTCCTGGCCTCTCTTTTTCTCCCGTTTTCCTGGCCTCTCTTTTTCTCCCGTTTTCCTGGCCTCTCTTTTTCTCCCGTTTTCCTGGCCTCTCTTTTTCTCCCGTTTTCCTGACCTCTCTTTTTCTCCCTCTTTCCTGGCCTCTCTTTTTCTCCCGTTTTCCTGGCCTCTCTTTTTCTCCCTTTCCTGGCCTCTCTTTTTCTCCCGTTTTCCTGGCCTCTCTTTGCTCCCGTTTTCCTGGCCTCTCTTTTCTCCCGTTTTCCTGGCCTCTCTTTTTCTCCCGTTTTCCTGGCCTCTCTTTTTCTCCCGTTTTCCTGGCCTCTCTTTCTCTCCCGTTTTCCTGGCTTCTCTTTTCTTCCCTTCTTCCTCGTCCTTCTTTTCATTCTTTCTTCCTCTCTCTCTTTTCCTTCCTTTTTCCTCGCCTCTCTCCTATACCCTCCTTTTATTCTTTCCCGCCATATCCTTGACGTATTTAATCTAATAAATACAAAACACCGTAAATATGTCATCAATATGCCACGAATTTACAGTAAGATACGTTATGAGTTACATGAATTTATAACAAATAAATGAAATGGTAGAATGGAGCGTGAAAATATTTTGCGTGTAGTCAAATGAAAGTCAAATATTTATTTAACAAAAAGAGAAAAATACTAAATCTCTTTTTTTGTTGTCTTGTTCCTGACTTTTAAGCAATTTTTGTTTTTTATATCAATAAAACAAATCAAAACATTTATTTTCGATTTAATAACCAAAAATAACATTGTCATTTACACTCATTCGTCTTTAAAATCATTCCTTCATTTTTATGCAAAGGACAAAGGGTTTCATCATCTTCATGTAAATAATCTTAATACATGAATTATAATATCATCTGATCATGAAGTCCGTAATACAAAAAAAAAGAAAGTTGAGTCCAGTTCCTGATTTTTTTTCGTTATTTGCAACTTTTACCCTTTCTCTGAGGCTCTGGATCCGCGATTTTAATTGGTGGAAACCGTTATTGATGATGCTGACTCCGTGACCTTTGAGAGATCGTTGTCATAATGTGTCTG
>NC_051418.1:30725790-30725943 GCF_015228065.2 Penaeus monodon
ATCTTCTTCCCTTCCTTCTTCTGTGACGTCATATCCAAGCCATGGCATGACTTCGATGTCGTGACGTCAGAATCGGAACGTGACGTCACAACTCGCATGTCCAAGGAAATCATGAAATCTGCCGCAGCCTCCTTTTAAAACAAACCTGATTCT
>NC_051418.1:30727423-30727494 GCF_015228065.2 Penaeus monodon
CCCTGGGTTCCGTGCCAAGCGGATCTGGCGAAGAAAGCCGCCGACGCTCCTGGAAAGTGGGCGGGCGGGAG
>NC_051418.1:30728637-30728790 GCF_015228065.2 Penaeus monodon
TGAATGTCACTCCCTCCCCCCCTTTACATTATCCACCCCTCTTTCACCCCTCCATCATCACTCTCTGTCCCCTCCCCACCTTCCCAAGCCCCTTCCCTGGGGTTATCGGGCCCAGTTTAGCAGAGGTTTCCCGGAAGAAGAGTTTCAACTCTG
>NC_051418.1:30728846-30729398 GCF_015228065.2 Penaeus monodon
TCTTTGTCGAGTCACCGAGATTGCCAATAGTTTAAATACACTTGGCAGTATAGTAAGCCTGAAGAGAAAGAGAGAGAGAAATTAGCTCGAAATCGGGTTGAAAGATATTGAGAGACAGAAAACGAACAAGAAATAGACATAAAGATAAATATTCACATAAAATAAAATGAGAAAGAAATAGAATGAAACAGAAATTACAGGAAAACGATTTTTTAAAATCAAATCGGTACAAAAAAGAGAAAGAATAATAGAAAAAAGAAAAGTTAGTCAAGTGGCATTCGTTTTATTACCCATTAAATCACTTTTCTTATTACATTACCAAATCAAAACACCTCAGGTCAATCTGCCTTATACCAAGGTTAATATAATGATAACTGGTATTTCTGGTATTCTTGGTATTTGCTTAATGTATCTGCTACAAAAAAGCAAGGTGGTAATCATGTGGAAAAGGGAGATTTCATGCAGAGTCAGAAAAACGGGTACAACGTGGAGGGAAAAAGGAAAAGAGCAGGAAATCATGATGGGGCAGATTCTAAGCGAGATAAACTTGGA
>NC_051418.1:30729592-30730574 GCF_015228065.2 Penaeus monodon
TATTTTTTTTATATTCTATTTGTATTTTCTAAAAAAAAATCTAAAATCATTCATCATATCTATCTGAATTTTAATAAAATCATTCTTCTATCTCATCAAAGTATTAAGTGTGCAACTATTCCTTTCAAAATGAAAATTTGCATAGACTAAAATACACAAATAGCATAATTGTATATAAACTTCTCTTCAGATGTCTACACATAAAATGCAATGCTTATTCAGATTTTTCAAAGATAAATTTATCCCCAAAAATGTGTAAATTAGAAATCTGGCCCTTCTCTCAATGTAAAATAACTCACAAAAATTCTAATATTTAAAAAATTCTGTGGTATTGACAAGGTACAATTTTTCTTGTTTTTTTATACGTACACAAAAACTCTTTGAAAGGAAATTGAAATCAAAGCCCAACAAAGTTCTTCTATACTGTATTTGGTGTACATGTTTTGTAATTCAGATAATCCACAAACACGCAATTTGTTGTATAAAGAATCAATAAAATCACACATCTCATGCCATGAAAATCAGTAACCAATTATGTGCAGCAGTACACATCATATCACTCATGTTATAAAAACGTTTTTGTCTAAATATTCATATCAGTTAAGAGGTTGCATCCCTTTATGCTAAAGAAAGAAATAATCTATAAAATTACATGTATATATTAGAAAAAAGTTTTTAAAGCATTTGATACAACTTTTTTCCTCATTCCACTTTCAAAAATGTAACTAAAAATACAACTGTCTTCCTTAAACTATTTGAAATGTGTTTCATTATCATTTTGTAGGATTACAAAACATTCATAAAAAATAAAATCATTTACTTTACTCTTATATCATAATACAATCTTGGCCCAGACCCTCCAGCATACTTTAAAATCTTGAGCATCAATTGTACTAACATTCTGAGTCCTGGTTCAATAGCCTTCATCTTTCCATCACTATATGTCCATCCCCAAGACCAACCATAAATATGAAACCATCAC
>NC_051418.1:30730631-30730779 GCF_015228065.2 Penaeus monodon
ATAGCTAGTCAAAGGAACCCCTACTATGACTTCTGGAAACGGGTTCATTTTTATTCTATTCCTCTTTCCAAAGAATCTGTACCAATATGGCCTAAAAGAAAATTAAAAGTACTTTTCAACCTTCCATCACTCTGATTCCCAATCCAGC
>NC_051418.1:30730861-30731304 GCF_015228065.2 Penaeus monodon
CTTAGCACCAATAGGTTACAGGAATGACTATTCTATGACATATGGCAAAGGTGGTTGAGAAGCTGAGAGGAGCTGCATTTATGACTTGTGACAGAGAAGGACAAGCTCCCTGGATGCTGCTATTGACAACACCTTCCCTCTTGTGCCCTGCTTCAGGGATACCAGCATAGGGCGCACAAAGTTCTTAAAGTTATCTTGTGTTCTTGTCCTAGGCTCTTCAAAGGCTATGACTTCTTCCTTAGGGGGGGAGGGCTCACTTACTCCTTCTCCACCTCCCCAGGAGTACACTCTGCCATCTGGGAGAAGGGATGAGAGAAATATAATGGATATGGGAGATAATGAGAAATGAGAGGGGAGCAAAAATAATTCTTGACTTATCTTTCACCAAAGTATTCTTACTTTTGTAGAGAATAATCATAAGAAAACAAAATGTATAAATATAT
>NC_051418.1:30731412-30731742 GCF_015228065.2 Penaeus monodon
TATCCTATCTACATACCTTCTGTGACAGCAAGTGAAAGGTCCCTAGCGCAGGCAACCTTAACAACCTGTGAGCGAGACAGTGGCTCCATCACACGTCGAGGTACACGTGGGTTGTGGGCACCCTCATGTCCCAGCTGCCCTCCTGCGTTGGATCCTGAAGTGAACACCTCCCCCGATTCTGCTTGGATGAAGGTGGGAGAAGTGGTAAGGGGAGAAAAAGGGAGGGGAAATATAGAGAGGGAAGCAACAAGAGACCAGGAGTATATGGAGAGGAGTTGGGAGAGGTTAGGAAGAAAATAAGACAAAATACAATTATATAACACAGTACAG
>NC_051418.1:30731814-30731927 GCF_015228065.2 Penaeus monodon
TATTACGCATATCTATATAGACACCACAGTGAAAAGATAGACAGATAGAAAGACATTATATAAGTGAAACTTATAACTTGGTAATTATATTAACTAATATCTGCCTTGTATTT
>NC_051418.1:30732409-30732765 GCF_015228065.2 Penaeus monodon
TGATTCAATAACCCTCCTCCCTCCTCACCAGTAACAAAGACGGAGTGGTGTTTTCCCGCAGCAACCTGGGCAAGAGCAGCATTGGCTAGAGGCTTGGAGCACACAGCCACAAACGTCGCTACGTCCTCCACCTGCTTCAGAGTCTCACAGCCAGCCAGGTCTGTCTCATCCACACACAGCTTGTTGCTTCTGTTGGAGTTAATTAAGTGGGATGATGATAGTAAATATACATGTTTCTATTTAGTGCTGAAGAACTGAACATAAACTACTCTATTTTGTTTTTTATCATCAAATAAGAGCATAAACTTCCTTTTGAATGGGTTGCCCATAATGAGGATCCAAATATCTACAATTTT
>NC_051418.1:30733952-30735620 GCF_015228065.2 Penaeus monodon
CTCCGAGGGATGTACAAGTAACATAGATAATCACTCATGCTGTTGAATATATTTTATCATTCATTATTTGCATATGTATTATTCAAAATTATAGCTATACGTACATTCCTGAGACCAATAATGACTTTTTTTATACTCTCACACCAATAAGCAACTTTTCAACAGGTGACAAAGAATGAGGTGAGAGTGCTTGCAATGTTTCAGCATCCAAATATCATCGAATACTATGACAATTACCTTGACAACAACACCATTATGATTGTCATGGAGTACGCACCTGGGGGCAACCTGTACGACTACCTTCGCTCAAGAGGGGAAGGGAACCTCCTACCAGAAGAGGTATGTGGTTTATATTGCTACATTATGTGCATATGAAGTTTATATTATAATTTTTATTTACAATTTTATGATTAGCCTTTAATTTTGTTTTAGATCTAGAATTATACTCACATATTTAAAACAAGTTTGAAAGAGTGTTTATATTTATTTCATTTCAATCAGGATACACTTGCCATTTTGAAAATCAGGAAGTACTTGAAATCTCAAGGACTATTTTACTGAAGATTTATATGGTGTTGCAGAGGAACTTTTACACTGTGCGCAATTTGTCTTTAATTGAGAATGGACCGTGATTAATGATGCATAACTTTCCAGGATGTGTTGAACCTCTTCTGCCAACTGGTGCTTGGGATGCTACACATTCATGAGAGTAAAATTCTTCATCGAGACATTAAGTCAAACAACATTCTGTTGGACAGATCGCATCGTGTTGTTAAGATTGGTGACTTTGGTATCTCAAAAATCCTGAGTAGGTAAAGTTCACACAAGAATGTAGAGTAGTAGGTCATTGACAAAAGAGGTGAAGGTTGAGAAAGGTTAGAATGAGGAGTCTAAAGAGGAAGAGAATGAGTGCAATTTTGTTCTTCAGTAGTTGCCTCCCTTTTCTCTTTTTATACATTTCCAATAAAGATGCTTGTATGGAGAATAGGGAAGTTTCACCAGTAATTTATTCTTTAGAGTTGTCCTAGTACTGTAAAATTGTATAAGGAAAATTGGTTATTATTACTGCTTACTGTAAATGCAATGGTACTTGACCAAAATGTAAAGATAAGAGATAGGAAGGTATTGTTAGATATTACTGTTGGTACTCCAGCATGTGTAGAGAAGATAAAAGTTGTTTTAGTTCCATCTTCCTAAAATCAGTACTTTTAGTACATAAATTTATCAGTGTAGGGCAATTTTAAAGTCTCAGAGTACAACCTTGCTTTTGAGTGTCAAGATAGATGAATGTCTTAACTGATTGCTTTGAAGTTTATGATGCATGATATATACATTTTTATAAACTTTCCCCCCACATATAATCAAAATTTCTCATTGCACAGTAAAAGCAAGGCACAACACCGGGGGGAAACCAGTGTTACCTGAGCCCAGAGCTGTGTCAGGAGAAGCCCTATAACCAGAAGAGTGATATTTGGGCCCTCGGTTGTGTCCTTTATGAAATGCTGACTTTGAAAAGAGCTTTTGAAGCTGAAGTAAGATCAGATTTTTAATTGGATCATTCATTTCTTTTATTGTATGATGTGATGCTGATGTATGCAAACTCAAGATAATATGATAACAATGTGTATTTGGAGTATGTGTTATATGTTTTAAAAGGCAAGGTGAATG
>NC_051418.1:30735802-30736140 GCF_015228065.2 Penaeus monodon
TGAATCCAATGGGTTAATACTGGGAATATATCCCCACTCCCCTGCAAATGATATATCATTCATTTGACCCAATAGCTATAAATGATACCAAGTCCCTACCTGTCTCTGCAGACGATACCAGCCCTGATCATGAAAATCATGCGAGGGATCTTTGCCCCCATCCATCCACGCTACAGTGCTGAGATGCGCTCCTTGGTCCACCTGTTGCTCCACATGGACCCTGCTCAGCGCCCCAATATTCACCAGGTGATCAGCCAGCCCCTCATCTTCCCCACACTATTCAAGCTGCACGCTGACTTGGGGATGGTGCGCTGTGTGTCCAGGTCTGTTTTTTTTTT
>NC_051418.1:30736208-30736543 GCF_015228065.2 Penaeus monodon
TTTTTGCAAGGTGAGGCATAGGGTGAGCTCAGAGAAAGGAGGAGGTGTATATATTCTTGTATGTTCCATTTGTATACATCAGCCATAAAAAAGAAAAATGAGAGAGAACAAAAGTCTCACACAACTTTCCTTCCCTAATTTGTATTGCAGACCCCTCCGTCTTTCGTCAGTGGGCACACGCACCCGTTCCTCGAGGGGGAGTGAGGACTCCACTGATAGAGAAAAAAATGAGGGTGAGAAGAAGGGAGTGAACGAGGAAACGAGGAGTGTCGACAAGGAGGTGGTGAAGCAACCCGCATTTTATGTTCACTGTGGCCCCCCGGGCCCACCCTTCA
>NC_051418.1:30736594-30737056 GCF_015228065.2 Penaeus monodon
ATGATTAACTGATTGATGATCATTCTAATTTAGATAGAATACAAAAACACACAGATGGAGATTGAAAGAGATAAAATGGACAAAACACTTATGAACAAAAGAAAGGGAAAAATAGCAGATATTAAGTAATGTAAATAAAGAAGGGCATGAAAATGAAACCCAAATCCAAAATTCTTTTTTTCGCCCTCCCCAAAACACCACCCACTCCTGTCTCCCCCTTGATATTCATTCCTTCCCCCCTTTTTCTTAACCTCCCTTTCCCCGGGGGTTTAACGCATTCAAATCCAAATTCCACCCCCCCTCCCTCTTATTATCCCCCCCCCCCTTTTCACCCCCCACCCCCCAAGTTTCCCACGGGAGAGGAAGGGAGGGGGTGCAGGTGGCAGCAAGCCCCCCCAAAGCGGGGGGCCGGCGGACGGTTGGGGGCAGAAGCATCGGAAAATAAAGAGGAAAAAGGTAAAC
>NC_051418.1:30744118-30744202 GCF_015228065.2 Penaeus monodon
TTTAAATTTTTAAAAAAATATTAAAAATAATTTAAAATTATTTAATATAGTTTTATGAAATAGAATTAGAAAAAATTTTAATTT
>NC_051418.1:30744278-30745104 GCF_015228065.2 Penaeus monodon
AAAGTTGTATTTCCTTTTTCCCCTTTTATTTTCCCAAAAGCGTCTGGCCCCGAGCACAACTGTCCTGCGCGGGCACCCCCCCATGGGGGGTTGTTCTGCCACCTGCACCATCCCCTCACTTCCCCGGGTAGGGTTTTGGGGAGAAATGGTGGGTTTAAGAAGGGGGGAGGGAAAAATTGAGGAGATGGGGGAGTGGAATTAGGGTTGAATGAGAAAACCGGGGAAGAGGGAGGGTGGGAAAAAAAAGGTGAAAAGAAAGAATAAAAAGGCAGAAAGGGGGGAAAAGGGGGAGAGGGGCAGAAAAAAAAAAGGATTATGGATTTGGCATTTTAGCACTTCTTTTTTTTACATTATTAATACTGCACCCCCCCTTTTTTTTTTCTAAGGTTTGCCATTTTTTCTCTTTAATTTTCCCCCTGGTGTTTTTTTATTATTAAAAGAAAGATCACAATCGTTAACCATTTACTTCCCCCTCACCCTACCCCACTCTCTTGTCCTTTATCCTTACTTTGGAAGGGGTGCATGGGGCCAGCAGTAGACCAGAAGAAGAGAGGTTTTCCACCCCCTCCTTTGGGAACTCTCGTTTCCCCCGTTCACTCCCTTTTTCCCCCCTCATTTTTTTCTCTATCAGGGAGTCCTCACTCCCCCCGGGGGGAACGGGGCGTGGGCCACTGACGAAAGACGGGGGGGGTCTGCAAACAAATTAGGGGGGGAAAATTGTGTGAGACTTTTTTCCTTTTCATTTTTTTTTAGGCGAGTATAAAAAGGAACATGCAAGAAAAATTCACCCCCTCCTTTTTCCCGAGCCACCTATGTCACCTTGCAA
>NC_051418.1:30745202-30745576 GCF_015228065.2 Penaeus monodon
CAGACCGGACACCAGCGCACCTCCCAAGTCAGGGCAGGTGAATAGTGGGGAAGAGAGGGGCTGGCTGATACGGGAAATTGGGGCCTGAGCGGGGCCCGGGAGAACAGGGGACCCAAAGGGGCGCATCCAGCACTTAGGGGGGATGGGGGCAAAACCCTCGCATGATTTTTAGACGGGGCTGGTATCGTTGCAAACAGGGGGATTTTATCATTTTTAGATTTTGGGGGCAAAGAAGATATTCTTTCAGGGGGGGGGGATATATTTCCCCAAAATTAACCCCGGATTCAGATGCTTTACTGCCCCGGGGCCCAAATTGGGGATAGATTTACATGAGTGGACACTCGTGGTTGTACAGCTTGTAGGCAAGCTGTATT
>NC_051418.1:30745666-30746922 GCF_015228065.2 Penaeus monodon
CATTCACCTTGCCTTTTAAAACGTATAACACATACTCCAAATACACATTGTTATCATATTATCTTGAGTTTGCATACATCAGCATCACATCATACAATAAAAGAAATGAATGATCCAATTAAAAATCTGATCTTACTTCAGCTTCAAAAGCTCTTTTCAAAGTCAGCATTTCATAAAGGACACAACCGAGGGCCCAAATATCACTCTTCTGGTTATAGGGCTTCTCCTGACACAGCTCTGGGCTCAGGTAACATGGGGTTCCCACAACCGTGTGTGCCTTGCTTTTACTGTGCAATGAGAAATTTTGATTATATGTGGGGGGAAAGTTTATAAAAATGTATATATCATGCATCATAAACTTCAAAGCAATCAGTTAAGACATTCATCTATCTTGACACTCAAAAGCAAGGTTGTACTCTGAGACTTTAAAATTGCCCTACACTGATAAATTTATGTACTAAAAGTACTGATTTTAGGAAGATGGAACTAAAACAACTTTTATCTTCTCTACACATGCTGGAGTACCAACAGTAATATCTAACAATACCTTCCTATCTCTTATCTTTACATTTTGGTCAAGTACCATTGCATTTACAGTAAGCAGTAATAATAACCAATTTTCCTTATACAATTTTACAGTACTAGGACAACTCTAAAGAATAAATTACTGGTGAAACTTCCCTATTCTCCATACAAGCATCTTTATTGGAAATGTATAAAAAGAGAAAAGGGAGGCAACTACTGAAGAACAAAATTGCACTCATTCTCTTCCTCTTTAGACTCCTCATTCTAACCTTTCACAACCTTCACCTCTTTTGTCAATGACCTACTACTCTACATTCTTGTGTGAACTTTACCTACTCAGGATTTTTGAGATACCAAAGTCACCAATCTTAACAACACGATGCGATCTGTCCAACAGAATGTTGTTTGACTTAATGTCTCGATGAAGAATTTTACTCTCATGAATGTGTAGCATCCCAAGCACCAGTTGGCAGAAGAGGTTCAACACATCCTGGAAAGTTATGCATCATTAATCCCGGTCCATCTCAATTAAAGACAAATTGCGCACAGTGTAAAAGTTCCTCTGCAACACCATATAAATCTTCAGTAAAATAGTCCTTGAGATTTCAAGTACTTCCTGATTTTCAAAATGGCAAGTGTATCCTGATTGAAATGAAATAAATATAAACACTCTTTCAAACTTGTTTTAAATATGTGAGTATAATTCTAGATCTAAAACAAAATTAAAGGCT
>NC_051418.1:30746957-30747314 GCF_015228065.2 Penaeus monodon
CTTCATATGCACATAATAGCAATATAAACCACATACCTCTTCTGGTAGAGGTTCCCTTCCCCCCTTGAGCGAAGGTAGTCGTAAGGTTGCCCCCAGGTGCGTACTCCATGCAATCTAATGGTGTTGTTTTCAGGTAATTTTCATAGTATTCGATGATATTGGAGCGAACATTGCAAGCACTCTCACCTCATTTTTTGGGCACCTGTTTAAAAGTTGCTATTGGTATGAGAGTATAAAAAAAGTCATTTTTGGTCTCAGGAAAGACGTATAGCTATAATTGAATAACATATGCAAATAATGAATGATAAAAAATATTTAACAGCATGAGTGATACTAGTTACCTGTACATCCCTCGGA
>NC_051418.1:30748406-30751036 GCF_015228065.2 Penaeus monodon
TATTGCATTTAAGCTTGATTGTCTGTACAAGAATACATGTGCCAAACTTACCTCACATTCTGCATTTGTGATAGACTCAGTGGGTATCTGCTTAATCACTACATGTTTGTTGTCAGACAGACGGCGATATAGGTACACATTTCTGTAATTAAAAAACTCAAGTGCTATACATTCTATGAACAGCAACAGTCATAGTGCGAAACCTTAAACAAATTAGTGATAAAAACAACAGCGATAGTATTTCTGTGACTGTTTTGTATGCTTTAAAAATAGGCAACCACCCACCCCGAGACCTGATCTAATAGAGCCTTGCATGTGACATCATGACTCGGATGAGACAGAGGCTCAGCAAGTAGCACCAGTTAATGGAGTTTTCAGCTATTTATATTGTGCTTATTTGTCAATTATGTCACCTATTATTAATATATATTGGTAAGGTGATATCAATATGAGTCCAGTGACATCAAATCTGATGTGGACCAGAATAGAAATTCATCAATACTTGTTTTATATAACATCTCATGTATCTAAATTGTCAATCCCATGGCCAATAATTTTATCTGTATATTCAATAACAATAATCAATTTGTTTCCTTTCTGAGAGTTTTCTTAGATTATGGAAATAATCATCATGAAGTTTAATTTCTGTCATTGCAAATTAGACATATACCAGCTTTACAAAAATATATCATATTCCATATATGGACTCCCTTATATATAAAGGGGACCTGGGTAGCTGTCCACTTTGCCCACTCCTAAATCTAGCCATAGCTTTGACAGGCCATAATGTAATGCATCATTCAACTTCTTATTTATGCGTCAAACAGCATTTTTATCTAATTTATTTCATTAAACTAATATGAAAATCTCATGCAGACGTTCGACTCACTTATCTAAAACTTCCATATGTATATGCATATTCCTTTTATCCTATTGATGCTCTCGTAAATCTTAATACTGCTAAAATATGCTCTGACCATGCCTTGTAAGAGTAAATTTTAAAAATAACCTACTTTTAACTGTAAATATGATGATATATTCGCTTATCAAGATTTTTAAAATCTATTTTGATACTACCAAACACCATGTCACTTTACATGAAACTCACCCATAAGCCCCCCTGCCAATTGGGTGTAAGATCTCGTAATTGTTCATTTCATTTGCGGAGAAAACAATCGTAATTTGGGTTTGTTGCTGACTGCGTCCATGACAACAACAAAGATAATGTTTACATTCGGCGTGAACAACATTCAAAAATAAATTTATTATAATTTTTATCACCCATTAAAAATAATTGGCATATGATACATATCTTTGAATAAAGCTATTTCTTACTAGATATTTATAGAACTATATCTATATCTTTGGGGATAAATTACGAAAAGGTAATTAATTTATGCATCAACGAATTTTTAGAATAAGTTCGTAAATAATCAAAAACTTAAAAATATGTAGAAAATGTGGTAAAGTCATCACGAGAATATAAAATAATTTACTGAATTTAATATATATCCAAAATCACCTAAATATATTCGTTTTAGAAGGACAATAGCAATCATTTTCGGAACTCACTGACGAATTACCTGATTATGTCACCATGAAAAACAAACTATTTTCTATATTTAAAAACATATAACAAACCCTTTTTAATGATTTTTATAAGACGAAGCACCAACAGAGTACTTTTTCATCGACTAATGAATCCTAAGCCTAGTTCCCCCTGCGGCCGCCAGAGGAGCTCCGCCGCCGTCCCTCAGCTGTTTCTCCCCAAGTCCATTTTCGACGCGAATTTGAGCCCCCCTTCGGCCGCGATGGGCAACGTGGTGGCGCAGGCTATCGGGGATCGGAGCACTACGCCCGATCACAAGTCGGAGCCCACCTTCGACCCGCTCTATGGCTTTTCGTCGGGCAGGAAAGAGAGAGGTGAGGCCGGTGGTAGTTTTGTTTTCGTCCACCGAATTCGCCGTTTCAGTTTGGTTATTTGACCGGCACTCTTAAAGTCTTTGGGTAATTTCCTTGATGATACATATCAAAGGGATACGTGATTTCTATTGTAGGTTAAGCCCAAGACATACCGCGTAATTGACATTCCCTAGAAAAGAGGTCATTGAGAATTGAGTGACGATAGTTTATATTTGGAAATTGAGCCAAAACGGCGATTTACGGAATAAACGTTTTATTGGTCTGGTATCCTTTTTCTTCGCAAGCTAATGGTATGGATAGTAGAGAAGGTGAAAAACCCACACTTTCCTGGTACTCCATGATTTGTACGGTTCCTGAGAATGATACCAAGTCGATGAAACTTGGACCCTTACCAAAATAATCAGACAGAATTGTAATAGATGACAGATATGAAATTAGCCGATGGGAATTGTTTTTGGCCATGGCGTGATGATTGATGTTAGTAACCAGTCTGTTAGAGCGAATACGTTCTGGACCCCTATGGTATTATTTTTTGTAGCTTTATAAATGCAATAGATTATAGTTGTTACCATAAATGGACAACTAAGGATATATCATGGAGGTGGTTGACATGATGGAAAATAAGAAATGCTTTTCTCAAGTTCTTAACGTGTTGCTCAAGATAAAACAAAGAATATAGTCATAGCAATCTGTCAAGTATTTCATAT
>NC_051418.1:30752685-30756731 GCF_015228065.2 Penaeus monodon
ATATTCAGGGACTCTGCTCCTTGACTTTCACCCAATCATCATGAACTTATTCTTCTTGTGACATTAGTCGCAACCTATTTTCATTTCTGACATTCTTTCCTGCCTATGGTTTTCTATCAATGAGTGTGGTTTTCCCCTCTCATTTTTATAGTGTTATTAGGTTCTGTAATGATACCAAGTTTATTGTTCCAGCTTCTTAGACTGAAAGGATACATAGTGAATTGTCTCATTTTCTGTCATCCTGTCCATCACAGGATGACAGGTGTGTGAAACTGAAGCTATACCAATATCAGTCCCAGTAACTGAAATGAGCATGATAAGTAGGCCTACCAGGAAAATTGTGGGTCAAAAGCAAAAAAAAACAAGATAAAGGGGTATAATTTGTTTCACAGAGTCATATGATGAAAGGTAAGCTTTGCCTGTGGATAAAATGACAGAAAATTCAGGAAGATAGGTATATATTACTGTAAAATGTTTACTTTCTCTTCTAATTTGAACAATATTCCTTTTAGAATTAGAAGTCTCAACATTTTGTTTCTTTCCCAGCTTATTCATGACCTATCCAGACTGTCTACATACAATGTCATTAAAGTTTTCTTTGATGTGAAATATTTATCTCTTGCATCAGGTTTAGTATTCTGGCACAGATGAATTTAAAACTTTATTCATACTTGAGAGAGTTGTGATCATTTTTGTTGGCTGAAATTATAGTATACCCCCTTTTCTAGGGCAGATCATATTCACTAGACAAGAGGGCAGATAAGGAATGTTTGTCTGGTTATAGTATGCTTTGAAATACATCACACTATATGAGAAATTAGTTATCCCTTTGTAAATCTAAGATGAAGTGCCTTAATTTGAGGAGAGGGTTGGTTTACTCCCCAAGAAATAAATGCAAATAAAGCATTAAGGTGGTATTGTGAGTGTGGCTGGAAGAAGCCAAATCATATCAGATAAATTAGTGGATGTTACATGCATTTCATTGATAGCAAAATAAGTTGTCGAAAAAAAATCTCCCACTTTTTGACAACCTTTGCATAATTGTGCTATGATCAGGATAAATTCAGTCTTTTGATGTGAATAAAACTTGGGTTGAGTTTGGTGGTGATTAACACAATTTTTTAATGCAATTTTGCAATCCTATGGCAATTGTTAATCATTACATTATCATTGCAATAGCAATAAGGAATTCATCATTCATCGTCATGAAGCATCACAAAAAGTAGGGAAGAACTTCTCAGCACCACATATTTTGCAGCCACTCTGTGGTTCGACCATTTAGCTTCCAGTCGGTTTCCTATTGAGACAGAGTACTAGACAAATGTGTCAGATCTGATCGAGAGGGTATTAAATGTCGTCTCATTGAAGTCGAGTAGAAATTTTTGTCAAATTTGTTTGTGTTGGGCTATGAAGGGATTACTAAGGTTCTATTAGGTTTCATTAGTTTGGGGGGAATTTTAAGGGAACTTGTAACTGTCAATATTTAATTATTTTAAGACTGGGGAGAGTAGGCAGTGCACTGATATGTATAGGTCTGAGGTCATTCTTGACAGCAAAACACAGCAGTAGTTTACAGGCTATCTTTCCAGAGTATATGCAGTTGTTGTAACACCAGAATTCTGAAAAAAAGGCCATGGCAGATACTTGAGTCATTGTGGATATATCTTTGACATTTGGTCGAGTGCTTACATTCACATTATTAATGAACCAAGGACCACACCCTCTGGAGACAATTTTACTAGTTAAGTCTTGGTAGACAAGAACTCGTACACCACCAGCTTTAGTATTGTGCACCTTTAAAATCTCAGTGTCCAAAGCTGTCCCTCAGTATCTGTCAACCACACATTCACAAGCATGGTAAGGCCAAAGGGAGGATAACGTTTCAGGAAGCCCGGCATTAAGGGTGAAAGGCCATTTACTTTGCATTTGTACCCCCATGTTCTTTTTTTACATCATGTTAGTAATATACCCTACTTAATCAAAATTATTTGTTTTGTAATTAGATTTATGAAATAAGGCTAAAGAAAAATAAATAAATAAATAATGTTCATGAACTTTCAGAAACTTATTTGCAAGCAAAATTTTCAACAGCAAATGTATGGAATGTTTGCAAAGTTGCTTTTATATATTTTTTTGCATCATATGATTACACTTTTCCCTCCCAAGTTGTAATTGAGGTTGTCATTTTCAGAGATGGTGGCAACACAGGAAGAAATGGAGTCAGCCAAGCTTCCCTTGAAATACAGGGATTACTGTGCTCATAAAGCCATTACGTACCAAGCCTGCCGCCAGAAGGTGTGGCCATTCGTGTACCAGTGTGCCCACGAAAAGCACGACTACCTCAATTGTCAATATGATGAGTAAGTAGGACTTTTGCCATCCAACGTTTTTTCTTAGCATCTTCTGGTTCTCAATGAAAAATCCACTATGATATATAAAAGGCATATTTTAGTCCTTTTTACTCTCCTTATCAATATTGTAGAACAGGATAGGAAAAAATGCTTCTTCAAAGTTTTGCACTGACCTATTATCTAAGTTACCAATACACCTAATTGTATATGTTGTATAGTCAGGTAAATCAGTTCATTTTCTTTCTTCCAGGTCACAACATTTCATACTTTTTTTTTTATAGACTTAAGAGATTGTCCTTTCACTCTTAGCCATGTCTGGCCACAGAGTATTTCATTATTGTGTCTCTCTGATTGCACTACTGATAAAAAATATTTTGTATCAAACTTTGAAAATTGCAGATTGTTTAAAAAGGAACTGTAAAGATAACACAGAGCATTAAAGATAAAAGAAAAAGGAGGGGGAAAATCTTTCAGCTTGAATTAAGGACTTAACACATTACATCTTCCTTACCCTGCTTATTGAGCCAATCTTGGCAAATCATACTAAAATTGGGGTATTTTGAATGATTAATTATTAGCCTCTTGAAAATAATGATAGGTTCTGGTTTTAGCTTCAAAGAGAGAGCTTTTTGTTTTTGTTATGAACTATTTTACAACTTGAACTTTATTATCTGTTAAAACCTCATAAACAGTCTCTGGGGCCTATGAAGACTTATTTTCTTTGATTTGCTTTCAAAAATAAAAACACCATTGTAATTTTTGGGTTGTTGTTAACATTGGCCTATGTTCTCAAAGCTGTCTCAATTGCAGTGAAAGGCTGTAACATGAAAGAACAATGAAACCCAAGATTAATAACGAAAAGCCTTTGTAATGACAGCAAATGAGTGGTTAAATATCTGTACCATCTTTACAGTTACATACTGAGAATGAAGGAGCATGAGAGAGAGCGCCGGCTGCTGGAACGTGCCAAGAGGAAAGCTGCAAAGGCTGCACGGGAAGAAGAGGAATAATAAACGTTTATCTGGCATCCTGCACCTTTCATTTCACTCCAATAGGGAGAGGCATGTCAGGGGATGGACTTCTGTAAGGCTTTTTCATACTGCCCATTTCTTATCAAATCCATCAGATAAAAGGTTGTAGTTTCACATGCAGGGAAACTTCCAGTCCATGTAATATTTGTCAACAGGAGTGTCAAATAACTCTGTATTTTGTGCAGAGGCTTCAGATTTATACCTTGACCACTAAATTGGATTTTTTAATAAATTATTATTCTATCTCTATTATTTGGGCTTTTCATGTTGTTGCCAACTTGTACTGTTCACTACGTCTTATGGTATTTATTTTTTTTCCCATACTAGAAGAGGTTCGGTACGTTACATTCTTGTATATAGGTTTATAAGAATTCAGAATAATAAATGTATATAGTTTACCCACTTGTCTCATTCAACAAACAAACTACCTGGCAGATGAATTGTAAGAAATAGTTTGTAGAAGAGATTAAAATAAAGTAATTGTAAGAGTCATAAGCTCATTTCTAATATGAAAAAGGCATGGCCTTTACACAACACTTGAAAGAAAAGTATTCTCAAGTTTTGTCCCTAAGGGTCAAAGAGGCAATAATGTTGCACAGTTGTGTATACAACTCAGTTCTCTCACATATAATGTATTCAGATAAGCAATTAGCCCCAACCTCTA
>NC_051418.1:30757138-30758679 GCF_015228065.2 Penaeus monodon
TGCAAATCAGGTTTATATTACAACAAATCTTGTATAGTAACAGCAGTAATGCTCTGTACAGATATATAATTTTTTTTCCACATACTTAAATTTTTCCTCCTAGAATTATTTTATGTAAAGGTAAAGTTCTAATCTTTTCACCAAGATGTATTTTATAGCACTGAAAATATAATGCAGGATTCAAATCCCTACATTAAGTTTAAATGTGGCTAAACTAATTACTGTATCTCCTTCACTGGATGTTAAATTACTCATTGTTATAAAATTATTCTTCAAATGATTATGGGGTCTTTGGGAGTAGAATAAAACCCATATTTTACAAAAGAAAATTTATTTACACAATACCCTAAGTTATCTACAAAAATACTATACATTCCCCTAATGAATTAACTTAAGAAACAGGATATATGAAAGCACTTCCTTTGAGCTGCAAAAGGACTTATAATTCCAAAAATCCAGGCATTTTAAGCTGCTCTTATTAAACTTGACTACAAATTTCTCCCAATATTGATTTCTGTGACTAGATCAGTTGCTCTGTTGATTTCATATATCTCATCACTAACTTTTTTTTTTTTACTTTGCTAACCTGTTTTCAAATTCAGTTTCTAAATATTTGTACCATAGATCCTTATTTTTGGGGGGATAAAATAAGACCTTGCTTAGCTGAACCTTTTTGACACTCCTTTACAAAGCTAAAGAAAACGGAAAAACAGCCAATTTCAAAAAACGTGAATGATGTTTTGACTGGCAGTGAACGTTATTGTGCTAAAAACATCAGAAATGCATATATTTTGTATTTCCAGTGTGTCTCATCGATTTGTTACCAAAACATATGAAACACTTTAACATTACAGAAGTATCTTATCTGCTGTTGGGAGAAAGGGAAAACTTTTTTTTTGTACACAATTCTTTTGGACCACTATTTAAATTTGAATTTATAGTTTATTTATAGTCACTAACAAATTCTCCACATGAAAAATGCTTTCTCTGTTTCCATACAAAAAATATAGAACTAAGAAAAAAAATCACAGCTACACAAAACAATATATTCTACCCTCATAACTTTTTAAAAAATCTATATTCTTGAAGACAATTTGAATTTTATTTAGATGTTAATCATACCAAACCATAAGCATATTTTACAGTACATTTCACTCTCACGTTCACATTTTCATTATGTCCAGAAAATGTAATTGTTCAAATTACAACATTTCAAGATACTGCCAAAGAAAGACAAACTTGTGTTACATACAATAAGTACATTAAATTTTGCCAGATACAATACATTCCAAGATTCATTAAACATTTTATGAAAATGCCCAAGAGGTCTTTTTGATCCTAATTCAGAACAATGAACAGCCAAATGTCACACAGTTCTATTCTCAAAAAATTATTGCTATAAGTTTAGGACTCTTTACATTCTGAATACACCAAAGTCCGTTTTGGGGATGGGAGCATTCAAAGAGGCAGACAGGGACAAGCCTAGAACATGCCTTGTTTCCACAGGATCGATCACTCCATCGTCCCAGAGACTGGAAAAC
>NC_051418.1:30758714-30758842 GCF_015228065.2 Penaeus monodon
TGAATTACAAATTTTAAACATTTCTCAACAATAAATGAATTAATGCACGATCACCACCAATTTCATGTGTGGTGAGGAATTAATATTTAAAGTAAAATCCACAGGACCATAAAAAATATTTCAACGGG
>NC_051418.1:30758878-30759383 GCF_015228065.2 Penaeus monodon
TATTTCATCCTACTAGCTCTTTTTCTCCTTAGTTATCTTTCAAATGGTAAGAACAAAAAATGGTATATTTTACCTTTTCAAAGTAGTAAACAAAAAAAGTTTTTTTTCAACAATGCCAAAAAATAAATAAATATTTACTCTTTCTGAACAAAAGAAAATAAAATTAACCACCTACCGAGCACTGGAGAAGTATGGAGATCCCTCAGCCTCAAAGCGTTTGATAATGGGGGCCTTGAGTGCCTGCTCCTCTTGCTCAGTCCACTAAAATCAAATGAAGGTTAATTAACATCAAAAAGCTTTAAGGCATTCTTTTTTTGCTCTTAACAGTACTACTACCTTGTGGACTTTTTCACCAATATTTGATTAAACAGCAAGTAGTGATACCAACTGAAAATAAAATGTGTAGACAGAGTTCTGTAATAAAACTGATAAGTTTATACATGTTTACTTCCCTATTCCTATCATAAATAAGTTGTATGCATGTAAGAATATGAATCAAAATCTA
>NC_051418.1:30759485-30760807 GCF_015228065.2 Penaeus monodon
ACAGATTCCAAGATACATTTTGCAAAAAATATTTGATAAATTCACTTCATAAACAAGCAACAAATCGCCTACTGTATATCTAAGGACAAAAACATTTTTCATCTCACATTTTCCCCACAACATGCCTAAAACACAAATACCAACATAAATATCTGCACCAAGGACCTACCTCCTTCCCTTCGCGACGTCGCTGTTCCCTTGTGATCTGTGCCAAGACACCTGCTGCCTGCTCTCCCCCCATCACACTGATGCGGCTGTTGGGCCACATGTACATGAAGCGTGGCCTGTGGAGCAGAGAGAAAACTTGTCTAATATCTTCTACTGCTATCATTATGTTATTCTATTTTTTTTTTAAGATGAATGAGTGTCTATTATCCATTGTAAATCTTAAGATTATGCATGCTTATATATAAGACTGTCATTAACTTTATGTTGTGATCAACCCAATGAGAAAATATAGAACCAACCTAATATCTGTGCCAAAATAAAAAATATATCAGCAAGCCTACACATATAAGCTTATCCCAAAATAAAACAAGAATCACCCAAGAGAAAAAAGAACAAATATTAGATATATGATTGAACTCACCCATAGGCTCTGCCGCACATGCCGTAGTTGCCAGCCCCATACGAACCTCCAACAACAACAGTGAATTTGGGGACCTTTGCGCAGGCCACAGCTGTGACCATCTTGGCTCCATTTTTAGCGATGCCTCCAGCCTCTGCATCTCGGCCAACCATGAAGCCTTGACAGAGTGTACAAGTTAGAGTGAGGAATTTATATGACATACTAGTATGTACACTCAAAATCACTGGCACACCTGCATGTACAGACATTGAAAAATATCCAGAATAAAAAGAGTTGATCTTTGCTGAATAATCATGAAAAGAAATTTCTGAGCTATGAATCATGCCAAAAATCAGAGAATCAAAGCTGAACACTAATACATTCAACCCATTGTGTACATTTTAATTCATGTAAATGAATGGAAATGTACTCAAATACATTGGTGGTAAGAAAAAAAAAGATAAAAAAGAATTTATGCTGACATACAAAAATGCAGAAAACCCATTCCCCCCAAACTCTGCATACCAGTAATGTTTTGCAAGAAGATCAGTGGTATTTTTCTCTGGCAGCAAAGCTCAATGAAGTGAGTGCCTTTCACTGCGGACTCGGAGAACAGGACACCATTATTGCCAATGATGCCCACAGGATACCCATATAGGCGAGCAAAACCACAGATTAGTGTGTCACCATAGCGAGCCTGGAATGAATGTATAAGTAAATAATCATATGAACACACAAATATCAGAAAAAGATA
>NC_051418.1:30760868-30762960 GCF_015228065.2 Penaeus monodon
CAGCAACACCATTAGTTCAGCTCTAATAACCTCACCTTGAACTCATCAAACTCTGATCCATCCACAACACGTGCAATGACCTCTCTGACATCGTAAGTCTTCTTGAGGTTGTCACCCACAATGCCATAGAGGTCATGGGGGTCAAAGATCGGCTCCTTCACGTCACGCAGAGATACCTGAAAGTGGGGTTCGGCACTTTAGTCACTGATTAGGTAATGGAGAGTGGAAAAAGATTTACTTGAAAAATAACTAAACCTGCATGACAAAGCCATTTTACAAATCTTGTTCAATCAAAAAGGATTATTTCTTTAACGAGTAAGAAAATCATATCTTTTTAGATTTCTTTGAATTTACATGAAAATTCCTCATTAAATGCTCTGAAAGCCACGTCAAGCCTATTCTTGGTAGCAATCTAATTTTTTCTGCATATTGCAACACAGCTAATACCGTATTCTATCAATACTCCAATATATAACAGAAGGCTGTATGTCATAAATAATAATCTAATTTTACTCCTGTGAAAAAAAATACACAAAATAAATTAAATTTATGTAATAAAGGAAGTAAATATGCTACTAGAATCATTCAAAGAAAGAAAGAAAAAAGAGCTATGTAACTTTTTAAGAATAATCAACTTTACAAAATGGCACACAAAACCAATATGTAAGGACATTATATCTCAGTATTCTTCTCTTTTTGGGCTTTAGGTTTGTACACCCTTTACAATGTATTTTTGTTGCCAAAAATACATTGCCAAAAAAAAAATCCATGAACTAAATCTGTATCCCACCTGAGGTACTTTGGTGCGGTTAAGAGTTCTCACAACCCGCCGAGCCAAATGCAGGGCATGTGTGTCATCTAAGGCATAGTGATCCGTCACCCCTGATTTCCTAGAGGGCAAAGTGCATAAATGAATTATCATATTTGCCAAGCTACATGACTACCTTGAACAACCACTAAAAGGTATATTAAGCAAATATATAACATCATTCAGTGCACATAAATTCATGAGACACGCTTTCCAACCCACCAATCTCCCTTGCCCCTTTTACGCACCCACAATGGAGATCTGCTCCTCCAAGGTCCTCAGCCGAAATCTCCTCTCCTGTGGCTGCCTTGACAAGAGGAGGACCCCCTAGGAAAATGGTTCCCTGCCGACGCACGATGATCGACTCATCAGCCATTGCAGGCACATAGGCTCCTCCTGCTGTGCAAGACCCAAGAACAACAGCAATCTGCAATTGGGAAAGAGGGCTATAGAATGGCTAATGCTCACTTCAATTCATGCATTAAACAACTGCACAGCAAAATTTTGCTGTCTATATTCTGTATATAGCTACAGTATATCTATAAATTATGTTAACTTTTTAATCAGTTATAAGACAAAAGCTATACAGCTATGAAAATTCCACTTTGACATCTAACAATAGTAGTAATCATTGACATGCCTTTGTGTTGATGAGGTAAATAATTTTTAATATTTTTATTATTGATATCCTTTCCTTTAATTTCCTAAATGCTATATCTTTACTTTTATGAATATTTGTATTTGGATTTCATAATGACTCATACTGAATACCAAGAATGATTACTTAACATATAACCACAAAACCTTTAAAAATCCATCCAAATCCTCCATTCTTCAATACCATTAAATACCTATACAAAAACTATACAGAAAAAAGAAGAAAGACGTCCAGAAGCCTTTCAAAGCAGCAAACATACAAACCTGTGCAATCCCTTTGGAAGACATGTTGGCCTGGTTGAAGAAGATCTTACCGAAGTGGTCACGGTCAGGGAAGACATCCGCCTGCCGAGGGAGGTTTGCACCGCCAGAGTCCACCAGGTAGACACATGGCAAGTTGTTCTCCTGTGCGACCTCCTGGGCTCGTAGATGCTTCTTGACTGTGATGGGATAGTAGCTCCCTCCCTTCACTGTGGCATCATTGCCCACAATCATACACTCAACCCTGGGAAGGAGAAGGGTAGGGAAGCCTTTGAAAATATAATACTATAAGTGGTGAAACACACTTAATAGTGCACTATTCAAAAAGAGTGAAGCTATAAAAGAAAAGTCGTGGGGAAAAGTGAC
>NC_051418.1:30763428-30763628 GCF_015228065.2 Penaeus monodon
TTCCTCCCAAACCTAAACTCACCCTGATACTTTGCCGATACCAGTAATGATGCCTCCAGCCGGTACCTCCTCTTTGCCATACAACTGATATCCAGCCAACTGTGACAGCTCCAGAAATGGGGTCCCAGGGTCAATCAAGTTGCCGATCCTCTCTCGCACCAAGAGCTTCCCTGAGGTGACATTCATGTTTAATGGTATGA
>NC_051418.1:30764218-30764435 GCF_015228065.2 Penaeus monodon
AGTAATTCTATTCAGCTTCTTTAATCTTCCCTTCCACACTTGCTCACCTTTGCTCTTGTGCCTCTGGATGGCCTTTTCCCCGCCACCAAGTGAAATGTGGTGGATCCGTCCCCGGAGTTCGTCCACCAGAGCTGCCATCCGGGTCTCATTTTCCTGAAGGTTACAAGGTCTCGCATCAGAGTTTTGCCTAAGTCATGGTATGTTACTGAACTTCATG
>NC_051418.1:30764492-30764604 GCF_015228065.2 Penaeus monodon
TTGGCCATCATCACTAATCTTACCTACAGAAGGGACCATTTATTAACTGTTCAAACCATTATGGACAATTGTTATACAAAACTGAATATTAATCTAAAATACCAATAATAAT
>NC_051418.1:30764733-30765063 GCF_015228065.2 Penaeus monodon
AATCCTACCAATAGTGTAGATACAGATAACTTCAAATGGTAAAAAGATCTTACAGCTGAGCACTAAGTACGTCACGAACTGAATTGGTGGGGTTAAGCAGTCAGAACAAGGTGAGACTCCCAGTCCCATATGAAGTATTAAGGATGAACATCAATCTCAGCCACTCCCTCACCATGCATCCTCATTTATTACATAATAATATGTCAATTAATAAAGACATCTAATTCCTGCATCATATTGTGTAACTGAAACTGCACTAGAATTTATTTATTTATTTATTTTGGTGATATGATGCTTCCAGCCTCCAGCTTTTATCCTAGTATCTTTCTG
>NC_051418.1:30765528-30766002 GCF_015228065.2 Penaeus monodon
CCATTCATTTCATATAGGTTTTATTACTCCAACAACATATTGTCCCCATTAACACATTATAAACAAATAGGACACAAAATATAATTCAATCTGAAATTGTAAATAACTAGTTGAGAAACAGGTCTGAGTATACATTCTAAAACCAATGCCGGCTGCCGGTCAAACTACATGAAAATCTAGTACAAGTAACTTATATTCAGTCTAAAAATAGCTGTCAGTTGACATATATCACAATAAATAAGTCACTCCAATCCCTGCAATACACTTCACTTCTGCTCATAACGTCTCTTTAATAAAATAAGCTTTTTACCAACGTAAGGTGCCTGAGGGGCATTCCAGACAACAAAAATGCTAAACTATTTCCATTTCCAGCAAGCAAACGAATTGTTTCCAAATCATAAGAGACAAACCAACACAAAGAAAAACACACGCGCAGATCTTAAAGACATAGAAACAAACCACACACACATATTG
>NC_051418.1:30766041-30766387 GCF_015228065.2 Penaeus monodon
CCCTATCTCAGGCCCACTGAACGTCGGCTGCTGATAAAACTCTGCCCCCAAAAAGTACCCACAAATCACAGCCAACCTGAAATTCCGGCGACGACCTGTCTGGTTCTGAACCGACGACGTTCGCTGTGTCATTGTGGTAATCTCTCTGTCCTTTGTAATAGCGACTGAGACTCGGATAAAAACGACAAAATCGTCTACTCAACATCTTTTCGGGACTCAGTCGGTTCCTCTGCTGGACGGCGCTTCTCGGGCTTTATGCGGAGGACGGGAGAGACCGGGCTCGGTTTCCCTTGAGATCGAGGCAGTTGTGCTTTGCAATAGGATTTCGTTATTGGGATTGATGCTT
>NC_051418.1:30767259-30768768 GCF_015228065.2 Penaeus monodon
TGAATTTTCACTTAGGCTTTGTTGGTAGCCCTGGTTTTTGAGTAAGGAACGAACTTGCTTCCTGCAGCCTACGGTATCATCTTTTCTTTCTCCTTTGTCGCCAAACACTTTCCTGATCATTGTCGCCGTATTATCGAGGAGACAATTTTTTTAATGTAATATTCAATTGGAGGCAGTGTTTGATATATCTTTCAGTATTTTTTATCATAGGTTCTACGGCTCTCACAATAATTGGCAATATCAACACCTTCATTTTCTAAATTCTATTTCATATTTCAGCTTGTTGTAAACCTCATTTTTCTCATCTTTCTTCTTTGCTATTCATCAAGAGTCAATTGGGCAAGCCACATATATCGCCAAACGTTTTCTTCACTTTACCAACCACAGTTATGTTTTGCTTGTTATGCCTCATCACTGCCTAGGAAAGTCCCAGTTGCGTATTACACATATCCGACTCCACTGCCTCTTGCCTTGTGTGCACGTCTTCCCCACGTGGAACTTCTACTTTTCATGTTTTTTTTATTATTACCTTTGCTACCCCGTCTTACTGCCACGCCTTATATTGGGTTGTTGCTACCTTAGAACATTTACATACAATATGTGCTATTGCTTCGTCACATTCCTTAAACATTCGATATAACGGTGAGATTTTCATATACAGACGCCAAAGCCTTGTCCTGCGCGCCTGAATGGCATCTCCAAATATCCTACCTTGGTGTCTGCACTCTCTTGCTACTCCGTCAGTAATTTTTGTGAAATAATTTGTGTTGTTCTTTGTTGATCACTTCTGTATGCTCCTCCCGTCCTTCGAGTTTGTCCCTTCCTCAACGAGCTGCCACCAATAAGTTCTCCTCGCTTTATAACATGCATCTCAACAGATTTTCCTTCTCAGTTTTCACACAGTCTACTGCTTCAATCAGTCCTCTTCCTCCCTTTTCCCTTTTCAAATGTAATCTATGTACATCTACATATGAGGACGGTGAGTTCCATATACTCTGAGTAATTTCCTCATATTCCCATCCTATCCTTCAGTTCAGTGTCAGTCTCTTTCAAGATTCCTGCAGCATATCGTGCATTTGCAACTACACTAGAATTTATTGGTGATATGATGCTTCCGCCAATCAGCTTTTATCCCAGTATCTTTCTGAGTCTTCTTCGATAATCTTTCCTGACATTCTCCTTCATGTCTGCCTCATCCCATCTGCCTTAAGAATTCACAAATATATAAATCTCGTTCTAGGTTCAGTGGATTTTACTATCTCAACATCTGGCATACTTATACCCCCACTTCTTCATTGCTACTGTGATACATTTTAAAAGTCTGAGTTACATCCTAATGTCATCCGAATAAGCTTTCCAGTTAATATGCATTCTTTGCAAATAACAGATGATTTAAGGTCGTGTTCCAACTTTGTTTTCTGTAATATTTTACTGATCGGCATCATCGCAATTACAAAGAAATGAGGTAAGCTATCGTCCCTGAAAAAAAACTTCTCCTTTTCCAAGAAA
>NC_051418.1:30768890-30769252 GCF_015228065.2 Penaeus monodon
TGAGTTCTCCTGTTCGACTGTTCCGTTAATCACTCGTGTTGCTTTACTAATTCTTCAGCCAATTCCCTTGAATACCTTGCAGTCCAGGCAGGATTCTTCGAAGTGGTTTACTCACACTTGCGCCCTGACGTTTTCTTAAGTTTATTCAAGTTTGCATCTTCTTGTAAATCTATATTTCTTAAATTTAAGCTTTCCCTCATCGGTTCGGCTTCATTATGCTCTGAAGGTCCATCCAGTGTCTCACCCCAAAAGTTCTTGCTTTCTTCTGCGTCTGGAACTTTTTTTCTCGTGTGTTCTTTCCTCAGATTCTTCAAAGATCATCAGATTGCTTCCAAGAATCTGCTTTGTCGGCACTGTTCTGT
>NC_051418.1:30769921-30770098 GCF_015228065.2 Penaeus monodon
AATGTGGTTACGCATGTATCGAATTAGTATTATTTGAATAAAAATGAATAGATAAATTCATAAAAATATAGACAGTACAAAATAAACCCACGCCTTGTTTGACTATTAAACAGTATTTCAACTTGTTAAAGCTTGAAACCTTAGTTCTGGAGAGAGAAGTTCGTGGTGAAAGTTGAT
>NC_051418.1:30770312-30770477 GCF_015228065.2 Penaeus monodon
ACACTAGTTTACCCGATACGCACAAAGAAGTAGTGTTTTGCAACTCCATAACTATTCATAATTGCATAGAACACATGATATAGAGAAAGAGTGTGAGGTATTTCCTGTGAGTCATTTCGGGGTATGAAATGGCCGTGTAGAGGGGGAAGTGGTAATCAGGTGGTA
>NC_051418.1:30771355-30771509 GCF_015228065.2 Penaeus monodon
CTTTCTACTTATCATTTGTCGGCCCTTCCCTCTTTCACTGTCACCCTCTTAGCAAATGAACGCACTTGCCGTCAGCTGTCAGCCTCCCACAGCTGACAATAAGCACGCGCGGGATTACTGAAGAGACGGAGCGGGAGAATTGTTTTATTATTAC
>NC_051418.1:30771689-30771955 GCF_015228065.2 Penaeus monodon
CATATTTGTTATTCCTCTATATTCTTGTTTACATTCATGAAGAGGATAGTGTAATTCACGGCGTTTATTGGACATTTTCGGGTGGGTCATATGGCTTATGCATGAATTAATTAGATTTTAGTAGTAACAGGATCCACGCGCGGCCCTTGTATTCATATAATTAAATAGATCCATTTGTTACTTGAGAACTTATGATAGAAAATGGGTCCGCTCGGAAATTCATTGGACTGACTATTAAAATTCGTGACGTTTTTCTTTGCAAATAG
>NC_051418.1:30771984-30772057 GCF_015228065.2 Penaeus monodon
ACTCTTCAAGTTTTCATTCCATTTATTGTTCGTGGTTCTCTTTTGTCTTACGTTTTCTGCTTTATTTTCCCTA
>NC_051418.1:30773122-30773354 GCF_015228065.2 Penaeus monodon
CTCTCGTATTCCCCTAACAACAACACGTCATCTTCGACGCCTTTTAGAACAATAACTAATCTGTGATTTTCACCTTTTTCTTATTCTTTGCTCGTTTTCCTCATTTGTATAATTATTTCGCCTTTCTCTCGTTACCAAATGCCCGTTTTCTCTTCATACTGGCTTTATCTACGAGTGGTAAGTGTGATAGATATGATTTGTTTCTCATAACAACCTATTTCTTCAGAAGAAA
>NC_051418.1:30774058-30774243 GCF_015228065.2 Penaeus monodon
TGATCCTACATACCCCCGATATCGCACAATCTATACACATAACGCAAATCAGAGCGTCCCAGATACGTGTCTATACATTCATGCATGACCAAGGAACAGTCATGCGCAGACATTCACTGCATCTCGCATACATGTTTCCTTTGCATGTATCTGGAGCATGACGCTTTCAGGCACAAGTACTAGGA
>NC_051418.1:30774280-30774410 GCF_015228065.2 Penaeus monodon
AGGTATATGTAATACGGTGAATGTGTGTTTTTCTCCTTCAAATCTTTTCTATGCATGAGCGTATTTGAGGTATTTTTATATATTTTTTTTTTTTGAGTGACATGTCGTTTGTGAAATCGATAGTTGAGAC
>NC_051418.1:30774736-30774880 GCF_015228065.2 Penaeus monodon
CCGTTATCCCAGCCAGGGCTAGGCCTGGCCTGGGGGCGTTAAGGCTCGAGCGCCGCAGACCAAATATCGAGTCGCATTACGGGTGAAGCGGGTTTTGGGGCGACGCCTGCGATTCGGGGATTTTGGCCGATTTCATCTGCGCTC
>NC_051418.1:30775177-30775440 GCF_015228065.2 Penaeus monodon
CGGTAGGTCTTTTCGGTTTTCGCTTTCCCGAACATCCGCAAAGTAATCCTTGTCAAGAGGAATGATAAGAAAAATCAAGTAACATGTGAAGGGAGGAATATGTGCATAGGAAGAGAAAAACAAACAGGAAGTGGGAATCTAAATAACAGAATGGGCGTGTGGAAATAATAATAAAATTATAAATTGATTGAAAATGAAAGATATGTCACTGCTGGTCTGTGTCTGCTTGTGGTTCGTCGCTGTTATTATGCTTTCTCTCAGTG
>NC_051418.1:30775796-30775871 GCF_015228065.2 Penaeus monodon
CAAAAGTAGGCTCGTGTATACTGCATGAAAACCCAAATGCGATCAAACCGGATCTTGGAAAGTCAAGACGGCAGT
>NC_051418.1:30776178-30777460 GCF_015228065.2 Penaeus monodon
ATGCATGTGACACAATCAGAAATGTAATGAAAGTTATGAACATCCGTGTAAGCAGACTACAATAACGAATAAATAACCTTATTCATATCCACAGCTTTGTTAGCTATATCCACACACAGGTAAATATCGAAATCCACATCCACAAGCAACAAACACCACAGCAAACTAACATTACCAGTATATCCACAGAATATCCACATCACACCAACACAGCATGCTGCAGCAACGTCACAGCATCACAGCACCGCGAAATCACAGCATCACACCATAACAAAATCTGCAGCAACACAACAGCACCGCGAAATCACAGCATACATCAACTCAACAGCATAACAGCAAAATCAAATCAGTTCATCACCGCACCGCCAGTTCGCATCATTGCAACACCACAGAATCACTGCCTCGTAGCATCACCCGATCACAGCATCTGCAGCCCCCCACAGCGCCACGAGATTACAGCACTATCAAGTCCCACGGGGATCACAGCACCACGATATTTCAGCAGCACACTATCCCAGATTTGCAGAATACAACAGCACAGTACCACCAGATCACAGCATTACAGATCCTGCAGCCCCATCACACGCCCCAGCACCACCAGATCACAGCCTCACAGCACCACCAGATCACAGCCTCACAGCACCACCAGATCACAGCCCCACAGCACCACCAGATCACAGCCTCACAGCACCACCAGATCACAGCCTCACAGCACCACCAGATCGCAGCCTCACAAGAACAGAACACAACACCCACAGCATCACCAGATCGCAGCACCACCAGATCACAACACCCACAGCACCACCAGATCACAGCACCACCAGATCACAACACCCACAGCACCACCAGATCACAACACCCACAGCACCACCAGATCACAGCACCACCAGATCACAACACCCACAGCACCACAGATCACAGCACCACCAGATCACAACACCCACAGCACCACCAGATCACAACACCCACAGCACCACCAGATCACAACACCCACAGCACCACCAGATCACAACACCACCAGATCACAACACCCACAGCATCACCAGATCGCAGCACCACCAGATCACAACACCCACAGCACCACCAGATCACAGCACCACCAGATCACAACACCACCAAATCCCAGCATCGTAGCGACACCAGATCCCAGCATCCCAGCATCCCAGCATCAGGAGACGTCGCACCCGCCACCCCGTTCACGATGCTGTTGGGGGACAATCAAGCGACTTGTTTAGATACTTACGAAGGCGCTCAGACACTTCCTTGCGCGAGGTGTAATTCC
>NC_051418.1:30777771-30778515 GCF_015228065.2 Penaeus monodon
AACAGTATATTTGTATACCATTTGTATGCTTACATGTAAGTAACTGCACGCACACGTACACGGAGTCGGGTCGCATGAAAGACTCCCCCCCCCACCCCTATCCCCCTTTCCCCTTCTCTCCCTTCCCTTTCATCCTCTATCGTTCCTACTCCCTCTTTTATCCTCATTCCACTTCCTGGATCTTCTCCCTCCTCTATCTACCTTTCCTTTCAGTTGTTTTATTATTCTCCTCTTTCCTATCTCCCTCTTTCTAATCCCTTCCTACGCCCACTCCCACCTTTATCATCATTTACTCACACCTTCTTCCCTTCATATCCACTCACCCCCCGTACTTGGGTATTCCTTCTCTATCTACATATATTCCCTTCCTCCCTCTTCCCTTTACTCCATCTACTTTCTTACTGCTCTCCCTCCATCTCTGGCACTTCCCCTCCATCTATACACACTTCCTCCCGACCCAACCAACGCCTTGACACTCCCCCATTCCCTCCCATCTAAATCCCCACCCCTTTCCCTCCCCCCACACCTGCACGTGGCACTCCCTCTCCCTCATCCATCTACGCTAACCTCCTCCCCCTTCCCGCCCCCTACCGACCCCTTTGGCCCATTCCTACCCTTTTTCCTCCCCCCTACCCCCGCACGTACCCTGCATCTACATTCCTACTCCCTTCCCTTCCCCCCGCCCCCGCACGTGGCACTTCCCCCTCCATCTACATTCCTACCCCCTCTCCTCCCCTCCACCCC
>NC_051418.1:30778569-30778680 GCF_015228065.2 Penaeus monodon
GGCGTTGGGCAGGTGGTGCGGCGGCGGAGACACTGCCCCTCACATTCGCTCAGTGGTTGTGGCCCTGCCCTCGTCTGCGTGTGGTTTTGGTGTGGTATATTCTCCTTGACT
>NC_051418.1:30778732-30779178 GCF_015228065.2 Penaeus monodon
GATCATCCTCCCCCCCCCTCTTCTTTCTTGTGGGGTTGAAGTGGAGAGAGTAAAAAGAGGGGAAGGAAGAGAGAGAGATGGTGATGTGAACGAAGAACCTTTGTGATGCGGGGGATGTGAAGGAGGCTGGAGGACGTTGGCGGGAAATTCAGTTAACTGAAAAAAAAATTGATAGGAATTCAGCCAAGGGGAAAACGCTGAACTGAAATCCAATTGACAGGGAAAAAAATGTAGCTACTATTAATATTCCAATATTCTTTGCGGCGGTAAAGTGTGCCCTGATAGAAAAAGCAACAGGAGATGCGATTTAATTACTAAGCAAAAGCGGCAAGGAAATTGGGAAGACGGAAAACAAACATTAATTTGAATTTACTCTACGATTCGTGTGTTCGAAGCCTTCAGTTAAATAAGGTAATTTATGTGATAAGAAATGTATAATCTATTAA
>NC_051418.1:30779253-30779514 GCF_015228065.2 Penaeus monodon
TGTACTTACTACACAAAATGATTACTTCTCAAAGGGAAAGAAAGATAAAATCAATTAGATCATTGTTCTGTATAGTAAATAAACGGTTCCAATAATATAAAGGTAAAAGGAACTGAAAGAGAACTCTTAAAATTGTCGAAGGGTAAGCTTTAAAAAGTAAATTAAAGGAAAGTTCAGACGTGATGGAAGTATGTCCACGGAAACAGGTCGAGCATGCTTGAAATCTAATCATCAGATCCGAAATGGATACCCAAACGTTAT
>NC_051418.1:30780019-30780148 GCF_015228065.2 Penaeus monodon
AATTAGCGCCATGCTTGTTCACCACACTAGCCATGCGAAACAGGTGCCATCCTCCAAGAGATGTATTGAAGAACCAGGTGACAGAATCAAGCCGAACCGGTGTGGTGGGAGAATCCGCAATTGATCCTA
>NC_051418.1:30780249-30780492 GCF_015228065.2 Penaeus monodon
TCGCTTGAACACTTCCGGTTTAGTCGGTTGCAAATACGTGATTCGTCGCCCCCCCGTCCTTCCCTCTACTTATCCTCCTCCCTCTCCCCTCTACTCTTCCCCTGCCCCTCGCCCCTCCTCTTCTCCTCCCCTCCTCCCCCCCCCTCCGTCAACCAGTCAGTCGTATAATCGGGTTATTCGAGAACTTCCCTGCGCTTTGTGTATCATTGAGAAGGGAATGGATTTCACTGGACTGAGACAAGC
>NC_051418.1:30780693-30781572 GCF_015228065.2 Penaeus monodon
CGTACACACACCAAAAGACACAACAAAATGTAATTTTCAGTTTCAGTTACCTTTGATTTGCGATTAGTCTAGTACCATGAAAGTTTACAAACAACTATAGATTCATATAACTACGATAAACTTAAACTACCATGTTTATAATACATTGCAATGTACTCATCAGCTCATCATCTGTTATGTCGTATATATAAATCCTTCATACACACTGTATGAATTCTTATATTTGTTGTAGTCACGATGCACTTATCAATAGTGCTTATCATCATACATCGTCAGATCTCACACATGTCTAAAAACAGCAAAACATAAGAGAAACCGCGACAGTGCTACATTCTTATGATATAATGAGATAAATAACAGTATGTATATGATGATATATAGAAAAATAGAAATGACTATCATCCCAGTTGGAAATTTTGAATACTAAAAGGAGCGTTAATGAACAGTGAGGGTAATGATAACACTACAAATAGTTTCTGCAACAACAGTAACGATAACCAAAGAACACACGTAACCCAATAATGACATATTCTTCAAACAACTATCGCTAAAGTCCGGTGTCACGTGACACGGAGCTCGTGTCACCCGCTTGTGATGTACTTCACCTGGAGTGACACCATTTGACACTCGTTTACCAGGATGTGGGTGTAATTACTATGCTTAGTCATGTATTCACGTAGTGTAACAGTCATACACGTTCTACTGATCCTTTAAATTAGTTCCCCCTATGCCGTTTTTTATGATAGAAGTGGGGTTTATCATTTATTATCTTTTTTAATGATGATTTAGTATTATTACTTATATATACTTTAATGTATTTAGATAACTATACTGCTACGGGATACACACACCCACAGACACAACCCCCCCCCCACGCAA
>NC_051418.1:30781724-30781939 GCF_015228065.2 Penaeus monodon
CATAATTTGAGCCTCACAAATATACGAAGATACATATCCTCTTCGCCCTTTATAACTTTAATTCACTCGTGTACTTAAATCAACTATGAAATCACTGTTTAATACATAGATTCCCGAAAATGAAAGGGATATCGTTTTTCCACATGCGCTCATAACGTTATCTCGGCAGGTCTCCATTTTAAGTGCTGCGACCCTTTCCCATGATCTCTCAGACC
>NC_051418.1:30782468-30782674 GCF_015228065.2 Penaeus monodon
CCTGGGCGCCTCTGCCACGCCCATTATTTGTCCAAATCTGCAAAAGGACCAAAGCTGCCGTTTACAAGCGCTGAATGCCATGTGACCTATGAACACAACTTTTTTTTTAGTGTTAAGAATTTTATTCTAATTTGACCTTTGTTTTGGCTTATTGAGTAAATAATAGTTTAGCAGTAGTGATAACAGTAACAATATTAGCATCAGTC
>NC_051418.1:30782845-30783152 GCF_015228065.2 Penaeus monodon
GGCAAGTAGTGAAGCTAGTGCAGAGGGAATATCAGAGCTTAACACTGCCGACAAATTCACTGATACTATTTAGTCTCGTGTAATGCACGTGTGATTAACGTTCCGCAAGCGTGATTCACGTGTATTTAATGTATATGGGCCACATTTCAGTAGCAGGTTTACCAAGTCAGTGCTCATGTGACTCTTCCTTTGATGTTGTTCATGTAGTTGCAGTAAGGTAGCCTTGTTTGTACTCATCATGATGAAATACAGGATGATAAATTCCGAAATGCTAAAAGAATTGTGTACGTTACAGTAGTTTAAAGTT
>NC_051418.1:30783405-30784770 GCF_015228065.2 Penaeus monodon
ACCCTATTGCCATTAAGAGGCAACGAACTCATCAAATGAAGCACTTGTCGACCCATGTTCGAGGATTCTGTATGCATGGACAAGGAGCCTTGTTCGACATCAGAACATTCTAGTTCTATGTCAGCTCTATGTATATAACCAGCAGCTCAAAGAACAAAGATGAAAAAAAACTGGGCGTGTTCAGAAAGAATCCAAAACACAGATCACTTACTTTCACATATTTTTGAAGAATGGCCGCCCTCTAGCCATGCTAGAAAAAAAGAAAAACAGCCAATGGACTATGTGGTTCTTTGGATGATATGTCTATTTTTCTCTTTCCATATCGATCATCATTCCTCGAGATCACCTCTCTGTGTGGAATGGCCTATGCCCTCACACACACCAACAACCACACAAGAACGGCGTTTTTCACGGGTTCATACATAGTCGACTCGCCACACGCGCCCTACCAACTTGAGACAAGTGCGCTTTTCTCGGAGTGATTCCTCGTGGTTCTTCGTATATTTTGTGCTACTTGGGGTAAAATTAGCGTCAGCACGAGTTTTTTTTGTGACCTCGATGGCTATGCAACGTGCTAAGAAACTGTTCTGTTTCGCCGAGGACTTGCAACGCACGACGAACCTTCACAGAAAAAACGGTGGACAGTCCGCACGTAACATGCACATACACAATAGTGCGCGTACGTTTGCCCATACACACCCTTACAAAATGTCCCTGTGACTTGGTGTTGGTTACGCGTGTATTGCACTAGAAACACGTACTTCGAAGTCTTCGTCAGCGTGTGAAATGCGAACGCCCCATGTGCAGGTGTGTATATAGTACTTACTCCATACACGTGGGTGCGTGAAACATACGTGTACTACACGTGCCAAATGTATGTGCGAAATTGCATGGCACTTGCCTACAAGTGGTGCGTATGCTGCGGGTGACTTGCGCACGTTTAAGTCCGCGTACCTAGCAACGCCGATTTCATCGGCATTGTGCAGTTTGCGTCTGCCGTACGCGTGGTACCGTTCAGTATCGTGTAATGCACGTATGATTTAAGTTCGTCACGCGTGCCTCTTGAGTATTTACTTTTTCAGTTCGGCCAACGTTCGGCGCCTTAGCCGCCGAATGGGATGCGAGTGCGGTTCTACTCCAAATTTGGCTGAGTAGACCCTGCACAAAGAAAGTATTAATCGAAAAGTACAATATACATATTCTAGGTTAAGCAATAAAAGTAGTTATAAGAGGACGTAACGCATTTTTAAAAACAAAGAAATATAATGATAGAAGTAGTGGTAGCTGTAATAGCAGCCTTGTTAGTATTAATATAAAAGAAAACGAGAGTGAAGTCTGATATCCTGACATCTGTCATATTATAAC
>NC_051418.1:30784872-30785402 GCF_015228065.2 Penaeus monodon
CACACATATACAAAAGAAAACCATCACCATCACCAGCAATAATAATTATTGACATTACTTTTCTTGTATAACTACTACTGTTACCCTTTTCATTATAGCCTTTATCACCATTATCATCATCACGACCACCACTGTTGTTTTGTCATTTCATTGTAATTAAAGTCACATTTATCAGCTTTAGTAAGAATAATTTGCTGTTGATTTATCTTTGTATTTTAAATTTGACAGATCCACCGCGCGTTCGTGTATGTTCTTCCGACAGTATGAACGTAAGATTATATGAACAGTCCACCAGATTAGTATATTCCCGTATAATCGTCCCGGGTTATAAAAATACACTTAATGACTACTGTCAATTGTAATATTCAACAACAAAGCTGATCTATACACACCAATAATGTATACATTTCAGATCTCGTCCACCGTTCCCTACACTGTAAGAATAATCCTCCATACAATTTCAGGAAAGGAAGAATTGGTAACTCAACCCTGAACTCTCGAGAGCTCCGATTTGTTAAATCCCCATTGAG
>NC_051418.1:30785461-30786261 GCF_015228065.2 Penaeus monodon
ATATCCTAATCATGTGAATATAAGGTATTAAATGGCAGTTGATTAGGATATAAAAGTAACTTGACGAATCAGAGTATTTGAAATTCTGGAGTGAGTTGCCAAATTTTCCTTTCTAGAGACTAGACGCACTGTAATCTCTGGTTATCAGTGGCAACAAATGTATATTGCACATCGCTATATGATCTTACTTTTGCCAGAAAACCGCATGGGCTAGTCAAGTATCCATCAGGAGTAATGCTTTTTCTGTAAGCATATATTAATCAAAAGCATAACATACTGTAAATATATAGCAGCAGTTTTCAGCTTCCGGTTTAATTTTTTAATACTATTTCTTCTCAGTAGTTTCATGCATGAAAACTGCTTTATCTTAATCATCAGTCACTCCATCTTACACCAAATCTTCGTCTCCCCTTTCTCTTATTATTAAGAGGAAACCCTAGAATAACAACGTCCATCTCCTTTACTATAGAAAATATTGACCAAAAGCTGCAGTGAATGGCAGGTTTCCTCCCAAACTGCTTTTAATTTGTTCAAATAAACTAGAGAGAAATAATTAATATATCCGATTGGCCTGATAACATTACTGTTGACACTGAACCTGTGGATTAATGTAGGTTTATGTGTCGCGCAAGGCTATACAGAGACCGGTCGATTGTCTGAATTCAAAAGCTTATGAAATCTAAAGATGTATTTTGACTTCGTTTTCTTTTTTCTCCTCCGTTTCTTTCGCCATTGATGATTCTGTAACATTGAAATGTTTCCTTTTTCCTATTCATCCAGAAACAACGATAACGTCTCGC
>NC_051418.1:30786648-30787139 GCF_015228065.2 Penaeus monodon
TGTCTGTAAAATTGTTTTTTATTTTATCAAAAATGCAATTACCAGATCTGTAAAAAAAAAAATACTAAAACTGTTTTAGGTCATTACCCATATGTATTCTGTAATCAAAGATCTTGGTATAAGAATTAATGTTATTATTAATCGTTTCCAATATATTTCAAATTCATAGGAAATAACATTACCTTGTTAACAGTGTAAAACCTTGCTAGTTGTGGAGTTACAATGTATGGATATAAACGTATTGTTTAAAACTTGGCGTGTGTTTTACCGTAGATTATTGAGGTAAAAAAATCTCTCATACTCCTAGATAGTATGGATGCCCGAACGTTTAATGACATAACTAAAGAGAAAATGATCAATTTTCTCATGTTCAGTTTAAACAGTCCTTCCAAAGATTAACCAATCACTTTAGAAACATCCTGGCCCCATGCTCTCTGCCGTAGTATCAAATGAGAGATAGAATTATGAGATAGAAAGACCTATTCATTGGC
>NC_051418.1:30787167-30787310 GCF_015228065.2 Penaeus monodon
CGAAATGTAGGGTGTATGGATGATGCAGAAATGAACAAAAAAAAAAACACAAACTGGCAGGCAGATATGATAAAAAAATATATTTGATGTAATAGATGGAACAATCAGTTTTTTTTCTCATAGACATAGAAAGCATTGGCTGT
>NC_051418.1:30787446-30788341 GCF_015228065.2 Penaeus monodon
AAGAAATAAACATTCCTGAGTGCGCCTTCGCCTCCCACAGGTCCCATCGCCGGAGGGCATGGTGGGCTCTTACACGTCGCTGCCTCCGGGCGTGGCGGCCACAGTTCCGCGCCGGATCCTCCTCAGGGACTCGTGGGTCAAGCACGCGGCCGGGCCCCCGGAGGAGGCGGCGGCGGAGGCCACGGAGCCCAACGCAGCCGAGCCTACGAGCTCTTCGCCGCCTTCCACGCCGCCCTCGACGCGCCCCTCACTGCTCGCCAGGGAAGGCCCCCGCGGTCCGCCGTTGGCATCGCCGCCCTGCCTTTCGCCAGACCTCCCGCGCCCCTTCGAGCGGTTCCGCAGCGCAAGCACTCGCGAGTCGCGCTCGGTGCCGCGCCCCGCGTCCGTCGTGCTCACCACATACATCTCGACGGCCGCCAAGGACGAGTTCCAGGGCCTGTCCGGGAAGGTGTCGCGCACCAAGGCCTTCTTTGAGTCGTCGCCACTGCAGGTCAAGGGCTCGGCAGGCGAGGGGGAGGAGGCCGACCACCAGGAGACCGACCTCCCGCCCGACACCCTCGTCACCTACACCTTCAGGAACCCGCTTAGGGCATCACCCAAACCGCGGCCGCTTCGGCGTTACCGTAACACGCTCAGTTCTTTTCCGCGCTGGGCCGACCTCGCCGACGCTTCTGCAGGAGGCGACAGCGACGTTTCCGCGCCGACAAGGAAGCCCGCCTACGACAGCGCACCCGAGGGCGAGGCCAGAGCACCGGAGGAAGTGACCATCAAAAGGGTTCGGCCCGTGGTCTCGCGACGCCGTCACGGCACCATCGTCGGCATCCTGAAGAACGCCTCCCGCCCCCCCGCCGGCGACGCGGCCCACGCAGTAGCAGGCGAGGAGCGCGAAATCGCC
>NC_051418.1:30788442-30788748 GCF_015228065.2 Penaeus monodon
CCCCGGCTGCCCCGCGCCCGCCTCGGGACTCAGTTCGGACCGGGACGCTGAGCGGTCGAGACACGCGGCTCCCTGCAGTCCCCTTCCTTCGTGCCGCTGCGACCACGCGACCCTTGTGCCCGGCGCGCGAGCGAGCGAGTGCCACGAAACTAGTGCCGCCGCGGGCCATGAGCCAGACGGCGACGCCATGGTAGTGCCAGGTGACGCGGGCGTGCAGGCGGCGCCCCGCGTGGTGGCCGCCTGCATTAAATCGTACCACGACATCCCAGAGGAGCTCTTCAACAGCCTGCAGGAGAGTTCCGTGGA
>NC_051418.1:30788835-30789196 GCF_015228065.2 Penaeus monodon
TCGTAGTGACTGGAAGACTATGCGCGACGGGCGGAGGGCGCTCCTGGCAGGTGGCGACGAGGCCAGCGACGTGGACACGGAGGAGGGCAGTGAGCTGGACGGCGGGGGCGGCGCCGCGTCCACCAGCGACTACCACACGAGCGACGGGCGCGGCTCGTCCCTCTCGGGCGCCAGCGACGACCACCACAAGCACGACTCTGCGCAGCGACATGCAGACGACCACCTCATCTACGCCACCAACGGGTCCAGCTACATCACGCAAGGTAGGTCGTCCTGCAGTTAAGTTCCCAGGGAACACTGCGTGCTATTTGCGCCAGTCTACTCTTGCAGTTTCATTATATATGTTTCCTTAGCTATTGGC
>NC_051418.1:30789335-30789526 GCF_015228065.2 Penaeus monodon
GGTGAAGAACCGCCATCGGTGTCAGCGAACAGCACCAATTTTTGCCCGTCTGTCCTAATGAGAGGGCGAAAGGGAAAGGGTAGTGGGGGGGGGGGGCGAGGTTTCCGGTCTTTATGGCAAGGAGAGGGGGATGAGGGGGGGGGGTAGGAAGGCCAGAAGGGGCGTAAAAGACAGGCTGGAGTGTATGTGAT
>NC_051418.1:30789559-30789683 GCF_015228065.2 Penaeus monodon
AGTTTAGTGATCCCGTGGGACAATTTAAGAAGCCGCTGGAAGGTCGTTTGGTACAATAAACCAGGCGGGCAGTAATACCTTTGTTAATATTTGTCTTGAATTGGTCACTTATTTATGAATAAAC
>NC_051418.1:30789848-30790026 GCF_015228065.2 Penaeus monodon
TGCACCAGAGCATTCTATCGAACATTTTTTCACTTTTTGGGGAGAACCGACAGTCTCGAATATCCGAAAAATATAAAATCAAAACATAATACGTCAAGCATTCGAAAATACTTTATGAAGGTTAAAAAAGAAAGAAAGTAAATGTCATGGAATTTGATCGCCATCCACCGGAAACCAC
>NC_051418.1:30790049-30790165 GCF_015228065.2 Penaeus monodon
GTACGGGTGATAAAGGTCAGATCAGCTCGGCAAATAACGCCTGTTTGTCAGTTAGTAGAGAGCGAAAGGTTCTCTGAAGGATAAACAAGACAAGTGGACGAGGGGGGGGGGTTAGT
>NC_051418.1:30790562-30790855 GCF_015228065.2 Penaeus monodon
CCTTAATTTAAAGTAAAACCTAAAACTAAACCTCGCTTTCCTATTCTGTGGAAACGGCCCCAAAAGATTGATGATTTTTAGTCTTGTCAGAATCATAAAAACAAAAACGTCTGATAGAGAGAGGTTGCTTTGATTGTTAATATAAAAAAAAATAAAAAAGGGAGTCAGCAAACAAGCTACTTGGCGTGTCGAAGATATGACAGACAGACGTAAAAAGATATTATTCTCCTTACGAAAGAAACAGACGCACCTAGCATCTAGAATAGTCTTCAAGTAAACTTAGCTTGTTAGCC
>NC_051418.1:30790904-30791232 GCF_015228065.2 Penaeus monodon
GGTATTTGAATGATATTATTAATACCCGTATTGTTAATGTCAGCCCGTAAAGAGACTGGTCAGGTGGAGGCGGTTAGATTGCATGCTGATGTCCCTCTCTGTTTTTTAAATATAACTCAATATTAATAAACACCAATTTATTAAACAATCATCAAAACAATCGGTAAACAATCACGCCATCCCCCTTGAACCTCGGAGAGTGATTCCGAGTGCCAGAAAGGGAGGAAACAGGACATCAAGGAGAGGAGAGGGAGGAAGCGCGGGGGCTAATAACAAGACAAAGGAGCACCGCTGCGTGAATTCGGCGCACCCTCAGCCCACACTCACT
>NC_051418.1:30791263-30791330 GCF_015228065.2 Penaeus monodon
TGGGCTTTATGAGGACAAATATTTCATTGAGTTCCCAGTTACGCCAACACTGACTGACGCTGGCGAA
>NC_051418.1:30791687-30791889 GCF_015228065.2 Penaeus monodon
CCGACCGGCCGGCTATTAGTGATACTGATAGCAAGAAAACAAGATCAAAGATATCCCTGTTTTTTTCACACATAACAGACGCCTTCAGAAAGTCACGTGACACAGGGTGTTTGTTGCGTCGTATGGTCATTAAATGGACCTTGTTCTTCTTCAGACCAGCGTGTAAAGCCTTAATTAGTGCTCATTAAAGGAAAGGTGATTA
>NC_051418.1:30792234-30792566 GCF_015228065.2 Penaeus monodon
AATTTAGTTCAAATCTTTTTCTATCCCTTTTAGAAACCATTTCCGTATCAAAATAGATACATAGATTCCAGTCTTCGAAACAATGGCTCATAAAAAACAAACAAGGAAGCTTAGTGATCTGAGGATGACGCAACGCGATTCGTTTTTGTCTATAATGTTTTTTTTTTTTTTTACTCTCTGATTTTATTTATGTTTATCTGTTTATAAACAAAGGTCTTCTCGGTTTATGGATTTATTGTTATATGTTTGTTTGGACTGAACGTATAGTTTGAAGGAATATATTTTTGGATCTTCAGATTCTTTTATTTGATTACAGAATATGGAAGACTATT
>NC_051418.1:30793046-30793281 GCF_015228065.2 Penaeus monodon
ATGAGAGTGAGTGTTAGCGCATGTGAAGAGAGACACAGTAATGTTAATGGTAATTAGAAATTTTCGAAATCAACTTTACCCAGAAACTTACCAGCGACGCACTTTGGTGTTAACATTTCAAATGTCGATCTATGCCCCGTGCCCTTTGCCCTTTTAAGAATTATCCCGTTCAACCTTTATTCACGGCCCAAACATTCCTCCCTCGCGACTGAGTGGCAGTCTAACCTCGCGCATC
>NC_051418.1:30793524-30793659 GCF_015228065.2 Penaeus monodon
GAGACGAATCGTGACGGACGGATCTGCCCGCATCCCACCTCGCCCTCCTTTGCCGTCGTCCGCGCATTGTTTTCCTTTGTCCTTTTGTTAGCGTCCTTCTGTGTGTCTCATCCTTCGCATACTCTCCTTAACCTC
>NC_051418.1:30793977-30794485 GCF_015228065.2 Penaeus monodon
ATTACTACATTTTCCTTCACCCCTCGCCTGGATCGGATTTCTTTTAGCTGTTTGTCAGATCCTTAATCCTCGTCCTGCTAATTCCCTCCTTCCTTTTGTATGAGCTTAAAGTGCTGTTTTTCGAATATATAAGTAAGGTCATGAAAATAATTAGAATATTTTGTTTCTCCCCATTCGTTCCGCGCGTTCGTTTACTTATACGAAAACCAACGAGAGCGGAAACGAATCGGCCTAACGTACACAATAGGTTTTTCAATCCGCTATCCCAGGGTCGAGAAGAGGATCCAACCCCACGTGACGCGATCCTCAATTGTTTTACCTCTCGCCTTTTTTTCCCACGAAAAGAAAAATAAAGATGATTTTTTTTTCTCCTTCTCCTTTTCAAGTAAAAATTGGGTACTAGGACAATAGCTGGCATTCCCACAACCATTACACTCGGGTTTTTGGATAGGAATTCGGTTCACACAAACAGGATTTTGCTTTATACGCCTATTCTCTTGTCGAGTTG
>NC_051418.1:30794510-30794793 GCF_015228065.2 Penaeus monodon
CATTCGAATTCTCCATAGGTAATCGCTTATATAAATGTGAACTCTGGATCACCATAATATAATGATCATTGCATATTTTAATGTTGCTGCATAGGCCTATATGATCTATGCTGTTAATATATAATGATATACTGTACAGTATGTTATGACGTCTTTATTATCATGTCGACTGATTGGTGTTTTATTCCTTTCTGGATAAATCTTGACTGAAGTTTTGATAGCGTGCTTGTTTTGATCTGCGGCAGAGATGATACTAGTTATTTTATAGCAACTTCATGATCTT
>NC_051418.1:30794810-30795017 GCF_015228065.2 Penaeus monodon
CTAATCACCTCTCCTTTAATGAGCACTAATTAAGGCTTTACACGCTGGTCTGAAGAAGAACAAGGTCCTTTTAATGACCATACGACGCAACAAACACCCTGTGTCACGTGACTTTCTGAAGGCGTCTGTTATGTGTGAAAAATATAGGGATATCTTTGATCTTGTTTTCTTGCTATCGGTATCACTATTGGCCGGCCGGTCGGTCGG
>NC_051418.1:30795502-30795953 GCF_015228065.2 Penaeus monodon
TTCCAATCGATGCTTACATAAACATTCCCGTTGCGACAGCCTCCTCCCCCGCAAGCAAATCAGCTCGGCCTCTGAGTCAGAGCGCATGACCTCACTTCAGCACCGCATGAATATTTACCTTCTGACACGAGGATAATGTAATAGCGATAATAACAGCATGTATTCAGAAGGTGTGATGGGAGAGCATTATGTCAGCCTTTTATGTATATATATAGCAAGGGGCCAGGTCTGTCCTGGTTGGATACTACAGGTGCTGATGAAGTGTGGTGTTGGATGAGTAAGCCTCAGGTCTGAGCGTTTTAAGGTATTTGCTTTTTTTTTCATTTGGTTTTGGAATAACGGGAAATTTAATCGATGCGTGTCAGTGGCTTGTTCAACAATTCTTTACTATTATTATTGTCATCGTTATCGTTATCGTGTATATCATCATATTTATTCAGTATAATCGCTT
>NC_051418.1:30796048-30796311 GCF_015228065.2 Penaeus monodon
TAATTATCCGTCTTTCTCCCCCTTCTTCCCCCGCCTCCTACACTTCTTCCTCTTCCTCTATCCTTCCTTTTTTCATCATCATCATTTCTGTTTTTTTTTTTTTCATTCCTTCATTCAAAATATCACAAGTAGGTTAACGTCTACTTCCTTTGATATCTTTTAGCATTAACCATCTAATGGAACTTTTCGAGAGTGGCTGTGGATTGTCACTTACGGCCGTGTCGAAATTTCCCGAAAGCTATTTAATTTGTGTAAGGACTTGG
>NC_051418.1:30797011-30797167 GCF_015228065.2 Penaeus monodon
AAGAAAAGAAGAATAAAAAACAGGGTAAAAAGGGGAAAACGTCGCCTACTTTCAAAAGGAAGTAAGGAGAGGAAATGGAAGAGGGTGAAAGGAAACGTTATTTTAGGCTTGAGTTAAAAAAGAGGCGGAGATTGCGCGCCGCTTCCTGAATTGCGT
>NC_051418.1:30797200-30797282 GCF_015228065.2 Penaeus monodon
TTAGACACCTGCTGTTGGGGGGTAGGGGGTGATGCGTCTATTTTGGGGGTTACCTTCAGTGGGATATGGGCTGTTACGATAA
>NC_051418.1:30797748-30798053 GCF_015228065.2 Penaeus monodon
ATCTCTCCTCTGATCTATTTACTCATTCGCCGGGCGTGCGGTTGCGTGTTCGATTATTTGTTCATCGATGCTCTGGGTCGCGGTTCGGGGGTGCGCGTTCGTGTAAACACAGCGGACTTCACGGGGTTTTGCACGCGCATACATCCGGATTCGTGCGGATTTGCATGTGAGCTGTGAGCCGTCCGTTCGCGTGTGGACAGGTGTGCGGAATTCGACCGGTAGAGTAAAGGGTTGAGTGTTCGTGTGTATTTGCGGTGGTTTTCAAGTGTGTTTTAAAAAGTGTTGTTATTTGCCGAGGAAGTTCG
>NC_051418.1:30798806-30799074 GCF_015228065.2 Penaeus monodon
CGCTAGTTCTAAACAGACACATCATACTGAATCGTGATGTGATACTAATCGACGACACACAAATTATGAAACGTAATGAGGTCATATTCGTATTAATTTACGAAACACGACTCACGCAATCGCATAAATTGATTATTCGAATGAGAGAGAGAAACCGCATCGAGCTGATAAAAATGTCTCGTTCACATCCAGAAGAGAAACCAAACGTCGCGTGAAATTATATCGTTCACATCCAATAGCGGGAGAAATTGAGAAGCAAAATTCAACT
>NC_051418.1:30800027-30800097 GCF_015228065.2 Penaeus monodon
CGCCGGATGTTGTCTCGCTCGTGCTGGGTGACCTCTCGGGCCAAGCCACGTGTTGACCCCTGACCTCTGA
>NC_051418.1:30800466-30800531 GCF_015228065.2 Penaeus monodon
ACGACTTCCCTGAGCACACGGAGGTCAAACCAATTACTTAGGACTACCATATAAACGTCTTGGGA
>NC_051418.1:30800855-30801044 GCF_015228065.2 Penaeus monodon
AATCCTGGAGACGTTGAGCTCGTTACATATATTACCCTATATTTAGGAAGTGTTTGGCCTGTTACCCTTAAGGGTGAAAGAGAGACGAAGGGTGGGGGGGGGGGCGAACGCTGGATAGGGTGGTAGGGTGCGTAGAGTGATGTAGAGCAGGGAGGGAGATAAAAATTTGGAATGCAGGGTTTTTTTCTG
>NC_051418.1:30801328-30801741 GCF_015228065.2 Penaeus monodon
GATTGGTGTGTTTATTTATTTCTCTTCGTTTCATCCTCCTTCCGTCTCACTCTCTTTTCCTTCGTCTCCTCCTCCTTCCTTGCCCTTTCCTCTGTCTCTCTCTCCATCTTCTCACGTCTTTTATTCCTCCCCCTCTCTCCTTCTCTGTTTCTCACTCGGTCCCTCTGTCCTTTCCATTTCCTTTTTTGTCCCTCACTTTCTCCTTCCTTCCCTTCCATCTTCCCCTCCCTCCCTACGTCTTCCTTCAATTCCATCCCCCTCTATGCCCCTCCTTCCCTCCCTCCGTCCCTCTTTTCTATCTCTCTCTTCCCTCTCCCTCCCTCTCTCCATTTTCATCTCCTTCTATGCCCCTCTCCCTCCCTTTCATCTTCCTCTCCCTCCCTCCCTTCATACTTTTCATCTCCTTCTCTGCC
>NC_051418.1:30801811-30801981 GCF_015228065.2 Penaeus monodon
ATCTCCCTCCGACCCTCCTGGCGGCGCAAGAGAGCCAACGCCTGCCGACCGAAGACTGGTTTCGCACCGAAAGTGGAATCGAAAGACTGTTCGGTGTTGAAGGCTTGGTTCGTCGGTCATGCTCACATTCACACGTGCAGACTGATGTATAAGCACATTCCAGAAGTACA
>NC_051418.1:30802221-30802416 GCF_015228065.2 Penaeus monodon
AAATTGTTCGCTAGATCTTACACTTTTTTTGTACAATGATTCACCAAAATATTAATATCACTTCCCCGCCAAAAAAAGAATCATGAATTTCCAATGGATATGAACGAATGACCTTGCGAAAGAAGAGGACCATTAATAATCCCTTCGTAATTAATAAACTGTCGTTTTAATATCAGGATTTTTTTTTAACGAGGA
>NC_051418.1:30802521-30802596 GCF_015228065.2 Penaeus monodon
GTAACGGAAACCACAACGAGGCCGGCCTTGAACAGCGATATAATTACCAGACTATTGGCGTAACCGGACACATGG
>NC_051418.1:30803084-30803453 GCF_015228065.2 Penaeus monodon
GTGTGCATGCAAACGCATAAAGCTATACATAAAATCCAAACACAAAAATAAACCCACACGCACGGGAAGAGCCGTGGGGGGGAGGCGCTTGCATCACCTTGTTGTGTCTATCACGCGGCTGGGATGCTGAGTGTTGCCAAATACAGAGTGTGTGAAATCAACTGCGTATAACTATGAGGAAGTTTTGACGCAGCGTGATGAACGCTTCGTATTCAATAATTTGACAGATGATAAAATGTGTAACGAGGCAAGAAGTTATTATATATTCAAGGTGAAATGGCCGAGGGGCGTAGCTTCGCGGTTCATTTGCATGGACGTGTAATCTGATGACGGGGAGTTCGGAACTTTAACGTTTAGGCGAACTGGATT
>NC_051418.1:30804444-30804614 GCF_015228065.2 Penaeus monodon
ATCTTGCAAATTTGACCTCGAGTTTTCATTCAACGATAAAATCTGCGGTTTGTCACGGTCATGCTGTCATTTTGATTGTCACGGATAAAACTCGACAGTCATGCGAGGAACAGCGGCTGAAAGTGTGCCATTTAAATATAAGACATTGTTGTTAAAAAATAGGTAGAAGT
>NC_051418.1:30804641-30804757 GCF_015228065.2 Penaeus monodon
TATCACGTGGCCATTGCGCATCATGATCGTCATCTTTTTAGTCCACGTGTGACGTTGCGTGCTGGCGGAGAGGTTTTCCTGGTGTTGCTTGTCTCTCGTCTTCTTTTACTCTTTTC
>NC_051418.1:30804803-30804892 GCF_015228065.2 Penaeus monodon
ACGCCTTTGAGTCCTTAACATTGAAATATTTCGTATTTTTTTCCCGTTCATCCAACGGAAACTCACACGCGGTGGTTTGGCAAGCGAAG
>NC_051418.1:30804989-30805080 GCF_015228065.2 Penaeus monodon
AGCTCAATTTTCCGCTCACGCCTTTGTTTTGTCCAGCTCGAAAACGGCGCTCGAAAAAAGTCGTCCTTTTTAAGCAGATGCAGCAACGCCT
>NC_051418.1:30805130-30805302 GCF_015228065.2 Penaeus monodon
CCGTGGAGAAGCTATGCTAATGTACTTTGCAACGGAAATGTCTGGGCGCAGTTGGGGGAGAAGGGGTTAGGGGTGGGGGAGAGGGAGCGAGTGTGGTGGGAGGAATAAGAGGAGGTGGGAGAAAATGGGAGGAGGAGGGAGGAGGAGAGAAGGAGATTGGTCATGCGGGGGT
>NC_051418.1:30807305-30807587 GCF_015228065.2 Penaeus monodon
TATTGTGACATGAAAGAGAAGGATAGTGAGAATAAGAGAGCAAAGGAGAAGGACGTTTTAATAGTGAAGAAAGATAGATAGCCAGATAGACATACAGAGAGAGGGACTAAAAAAACAACAACAAAAAAACTAAACCCTTTGATCCGAGCGCCATGCACAGTCGGAAAGTGTCATGCGACTGAAGTGGGCGGGGCTGGGCCAGGGCACGTCACTCACCCTCATGACTCAGCAACATCAAAACAGGGGGCGCTGTCTGATCTATTTGCGTAAATGCCAGTGACC
>NC_051418.1:30808181-30808455 GCF_015228065.2 Penaeus monodon
ACGTACGGAAGATGAGCACGTTGGTTTAATCAAATTATCGAAAGTCAGCCATTGAGAAAATTTCACCAGCAAGAGCGGATTGATCGATGTTCGTGCAAGGAAATGGTCTTTGCAATTAACTTCAAAACTGCTTTCAATGTGGCAATGGCATGGTAGCTGGGGGGGGGACCTTATTAAACCACGCGTAGCTGCGAGGTCGATGCAAGAAAAACAGGTAGGGCAACTTGGTCTCGAAATTGCTCAGTGAAACCTCAAGCAGAGATCGATGTAGACA
>NC_051418.1:30808678-30808828 GCF_015228065.2 Penaeus monodon
TCGTATATTGGCAGATCGTATCGTACCTCATATTATGTTGCGAATAGAGTTTGGAGAAATTTCAGTGACCAGTCAACTGGATACTGAAAAATTAACTGAAATGAATAGATGAAAAGTAGGAACATGAAAATATCTTGCGGAACACACGCG
>NC_051418.1:30809004-30809191 GCF_015228065.2 Penaeus monodon
AGCTGAAATGTATTCATGAAAAAAGTAATCCCGTGAAGAACGTACTGGTAGCCTTAATCTCTCCCTCATTCCCCCCCTCCCCCCCCCCTCCCCCTCCTTCCATCCCTTCCCCTCTCCCTCCCCCCCTCCCTTCCTCCCCCCTACCTTCCATCCCTTCCCCTCTCCCTCTCACCCTCCCAACCGCTAC
>NC_051418.1:30809213-30809332 GCF_015228065.2 Penaeus monodon
TCGATTTCTTGACCTTAAAGGAATCTCCGCCATTTTGAAAATGTCAGGGTGACGTCATGCGAGAAAAAAAAAAACATTCCGAAAAAATCGTCATTCATTCCGTTTACATAGGCCTACCG
>NC_051418.1:30809371-30809451 GCF_015228065.2 Penaeus monodon
TTGATAAATTCAAGGACATGAAGGAAAACTGTATAAACTGTATAAAAAAAGGCTTTTGAATAAGAGACAGACAGAATAAG
>NC_051418.1:30809719-30810269 GCF_015228065.2 Penaeus monodon
CTAAATGAATAAAAACGCGCGATCACCTCCATCACCTAGTGGCCATGATGTCACAGGAACGAGAGACCGCTGGGATATATATTTTTTTCTCTCCCTATTCTTTCTTTTTCTTTGTGCCCGTTTTGGGGAAAGGGAAAACTGGAAAAGATAGGCAAAAACGATGGTTTGGGTTTTGCAAAATTGGATAGGGGGACGGGAAAAAAAAAAAATTAGGGTTTGGCTGAAAAAATGGGGGGGAATATGTCAGGGGGGGGTACTGATCGATAGTAGATATTTTTTTGTAAAAATACCCCTCCAACAAAACACCCCAAAACCCAACAAAAACCCCACCCCACCCAAAACCCCACAACACACCCCCACACACACCCAAAACACCAAAACCAAAACACACCCCCAAAAACACAAAACACACAAACACACCCCCCCGGCAACCACACACAACAAAACCACACCACCCACAAAAAAACCACAAAAACAACCACACCCCAAAACCAACCCACAAAACAACCCCCACACAAACACACACACCCACACCCCACACACAAACCCC
>NC_051418.1:30811121-30811208 GCF_015228065.2 Penaeus monodon
CTTTTTTTTTAAATTTACTTTCCATATAAACCGTTCGTTGATTATCAGAAAAAAAAAAAAGTTTATTTTTTGAAATTTTTTTTTGGG
>NC_051418.1:30811308-30811436 GCF_015228065.2 Penaeus monodon
CCCCAACCCAAACCCCCCAAAACCCCAAAACCCCCCAAAAAAAGGGGGGGGGGGAAAAAAGGCCCCCCCCTTTTTTTAACCGGGGGGGGGGGGGGGTTTTTTTTTTTTCCCTTTTCCCCAAAAAAAAA
>NC_051418.1:30811683-30811929 GCF_015228065.2 Penaeus monodon
GCTGCTCGTTCCCTTTATTCTTGACACCATATCCGTCACAGTTTATTCATTTCATCATTCATTTCCTCTAAAAAGTGACAGTTTGGCAATAGCGTCTACTATTTCTTATTTTCTATTCCCTCTTTATTTTGTCATTTGCTTTCTCACTCTCGGCGACAATGACTACGACATTTTGGAACAAGCTAGAAAAATGATCCGTTTTTGCAATGCAATTCAGTCGAGATTGCTATCAACTTTCCGCGGGGC
>NC_051418.1:30812549-30812663 GCF_015228065.2 Penaeus monodon
AGAGAGCGACTTGCCAACCTGCAGCACAGTATGGCAGTGCCCTGGAGGCCCCATTTCATTAAACAACCCCCCCCCCTACACCCCCAACCCCCCCCCTACCACCCTACCCCCCCC
>NC_051418.1:30812686-30812754 GCF_015228065.2 Penaeus monodon
GATCAGCTCTCCATGCGGGCATTAATGAACAGGTCGGTGTAATGGAGGTGAAAGTAACGCGCGGAGAG
>NC_051418.1:30812790-30812907 GCF_015228065.2 Penaeus monodon
ACCCGCGGTCAGGGGCAGTAGCCGCTGAGACGTCGTCCGGGGCTCCAGACACCCAGCCGGACGCGGAGGGAACACGAAGGCGCCGCGGAGGGTGCGTGTCGGCGGAGTGTACTCTGT
>NC_051418.1:30813764-30814028 GCF_015228065.2 Penaeus monodon
CATGCACCAAAGGGCGTGCGCTTCACACCTGCCGAATTATCTACACGGAAACGGGTTTGAAAATAAGGATGTTTGTTAACCTTTCGAATTTTATTTTAGTTGCATTTTTTGGGGGGTTCATTTGTTATTATATGTGTGCGAAGCGTGTTGGTGATTGACTCATTTTATTTTGTGTGTTTTATTTATATTTGTGATATATTCATAGTGTGATATAATCATGTTGTGGTTCCTTTAATCCATGCTAAATTCATTGTAGTTTTGATT
>NC_051418.1:30814159-30814482 GCF_015228065.2 Penaeus monodon
AAAAGAAAAACAGAATGAGGAACAACGAGAGAAATAAACAAAGGAAAAAATAGCTACTAGAAGCAAAGCAAAAAAAGAAGTAGGAAAGACCACGAGAAAAGAAAAAGAAAAAAAAAAAAAGAAAAAAAAAGAAAGAGACTGAAAGAGAAATTGGAAAAGAGCCGACAAGAGCGAAAAGAAATGGCGGTGGACGAGCGCATGGCGAAGGTCATGAGGGACATGCATGAGAAAGGCCGAGTGTCGTGGGAAAAAAAAAAAAAAAACGTGTGCATGACAGCTGCCTGACGTGTAAAGTTTCGTTGGATTGACAAAAGGAGAGAGTA
>NC_051418.1:30814630-30814736 GCF_015228065.2 Penaeus monodon
AATACAAGACTAGAGGACCTACGAAGAAGGGGAATCGAACAAGGTAAGTTGATAAATGAAATAATTAAAAGCAATGCGACAAAATATCTGAATATCAACAAGTCAA
>NC_051418.1:30814775-30814877 GCF_015228065.2 Penaeus monodon
AGTGAAAAGGATTTGAGGGACTATAAAATATAATTTTCTTAACTGGATTTGGATGATAGCGAGTTATGTCACTCTTTTATGAACGTCAGCAAAGTGAGAACG
>NC_051418.1:30815362-30816136 GCF_015228065.2 Penaeus monodon
TACACTTTTAAATTGAGAAATAACTAGCTTTCTTAAATGAAAATCCCAAGGCATTAAACTTCGGACTCATTGCTTATCTAAACCCTTATCGTTTGCTCATTAGACTGTATCATTTAGAACTAATTTTTCCTGAAAAGGCTTATTTTTCATTCACTAACTCAATCAGCCCCGTTAGAGTTACTGCTCGTTTATTGATTATAGTCTGCATAGAAGTACTAATTACCAGTTCGAAAAGACTAATGACTTGTTTGGTGATTTGATGAACGACCCTTTGAATCGACGAGCCTGAAAAGGGCCTTAGTTTTCGGTTTGTTCGCGTGAAGGTCATTTCGAAAAAGCAGTTCCCCTTTCCTCTCGCTTCCTCCTCCACCGCCTCCTTTCTTCCTCTGCCTCTTTATCCACCGACTCTCTTCTCCCTCCTCTCTCTCCTTCTTTCCTAGCTTCGTTCTTCCACCGACTTCATTTTCTGCCTTCTTCTTCTCACTTTCTCGTTCATACGTCTACTTCGTCTTCCATTTCCCTCGCCTACTTACGCCACCCTTTTCCTCTTTCTCCTCCTCTCTGTGCTTCTCTCTTCCTCCTCCTCTCTGTGCTTCTCTCTTCCTCCTCCTCTCTGTGCTTCTCTCTTCCTCCTCATTCTATCCTACGCCTCCCTCTTCCTCCTTATCCTATCTCTTTCTCCTTTCCCCAAGACGCCGCGTGGGTGCCGTAAGTCCTCGGCGGGGATTCCGTTCTAGACTTCAATCACTCACTCGCAGGTAAAGCGCAGTTGTG
>NC_051418.1:30817102-30817425 GCF_015228065.2 Penaeus monodon
GTAATAAAGAAAGAAACCGGAAATACAAACTGCCGTAAATCAACCTGAGGAAAAAAAAAACTACAACCCAGAAGACGAATTTCAAACAATTTACGAAAAAACACGAGGCGTCTCCTTCGGACCAATCACCGAGACCGCCATTACCGCTAAGGCAACCGCTGCCACCGCCTCCAGTATCGGCAGAAGCAGCGACAGCAGCCAATAGGCAAGAAAATAAGAAAACAACGATGGTTAACTTTATCAACAACTATGACGACAAACTGTTAATAGCCAATCGCCCCCCCCCCTAAAAAACGAGAAAAAAAACGATGGTTAACTATATT
>NC_051418.1:30817726-30817831 GCF_015228065.2 Penaeus monodon
TCCGAAGGCCCGCGGGCCACGACGGCGAGTCCGGTCTTTCGACTCGTGGGAATTTCGGTATTGCCGGCTTGAGGGCCTCCTTGAAAATTCCTGTTTAGGCACTTC
>NC_051418.1:30818320-30818437 GCF_015228065.2 Penaeus monodon
CATATTGATTTTATACATGTTTTATATCTATATAAACTTGCGTAGGCCTATGCTCGACTGGGTGAAAGTATTACCCATGTGTTTATTTGTTTTCTCTGCGTAAGTTTCTTTGTCACC
>NC_051418.1:30819035-30819126 GCF_015228065.2 Penaeus monodon
TGACGTAGTGAAATTGTGTCGACAGTGGATTCGTTGAATTTCTCTTTCATAACGGATGGTGTAAATAATTCCGGAAGACGAGTAAACGTGA
>NC_051418.1:30819169-30819254 GCF_015228065.2 Penaeus monodon
AAAGGGTGAGAAAGACTACTGCAACATATAGAAATGCAGGTAGTTATTGCAACATGCGTGCAGTTAAGGGGCAGGAATGTAAGAG
>NC_051418.1:30820008-30820358 GCF_015228065.2 Penaeus monodon
TAAAGAGGAGAGTGAACCATTTTTTTTCTCCGTCGTTTTGAATCAAAATGAGGACTGCATTCTCCATATGGAGCCCAACTGAATTTGCAACATTGTGCAAGACTTTGTTCTGGCGTGCAATGAGATTCTCTTTCGTTATAAAACCTTGGGCGTTATTGCATCTCTCGGCGACAATCGGGAGTGATCTGTTATTACTGTTATTATTTTTGCTAACATAAAGGACGTTTTGCAATTCACATTGCCGCCGCCAACTGGAAGCAGGTTTAGTTTTTTGCGTGTATGAGATTTTTGAAAGTAAAACGTCTCATTTTTTCTGCATTCCGTTCTTGCTATCTCTGTCTGTCTGTCTC
>NC_051418.1:30821006-30821293 GCF_015228065.2 Penaeus monodon
CATGGCACTTAATTAAGCAAGGCAGAAGTGGCTGTTCCATCGTGTTGCTAATTACCGGTTACCTGAGTCATTAGTGAGAGGAAATTCGTATTGTCATGTTTCGTGTGGCTGATGATGAGGTGTGGTAGAGGGAGGGGGAAGAGGGGGAAGGGGGGGGGGCGTGTTGACCTGCATGCGCGCTCTGGGGGATAAAGGTGTTTATGAGGACAAACATATACATACAAACACATACGGACTGACAAACACGTACTGACTTGTGTTGAACAAGGACAAACATATACATGCTT
>NC_051418.1:30821414-30821628 GCF_015228065.2 Penaeus monodon
TATAAGGAGATGAATAAATAAACACAGACAGACAGGCATGAAAGAGAAAACGAAATGCTTTTATTACCCCCGCCCCCCTCCCGCCACAGACATGAAAGGTGCGCAGAATTTAATCAAGGAGTAAAGATTGATGTCAACCCCCCCCCCCCCATCACAAACACTCCTCCCCCGTCTCTACTTCTCTTCCTATATTTACTTCCTTTAGTGCTCTTCC
>NC_051418.1:30822695-30823618 GCF_015228065.2 Penaeus monodon
AGAGATGAAAAACGTATGATAGGAGTTTAACAGGTGGTAGGTAATAAGGGAAGAGAGAGGCATAAAAGTGGGGGTCGGAGAGAAGGAGAGGAGCGAAAATTGAATCTAAATGTATGTCATTTTTTTTTTTTTTTATAATCTTAATTTAGATAGCGGTAAAAAATCATGCATAAAATGAGGTATTTAAAGAAAGAAAATAGCGATTTTATCTCGAATTTATTTTCTTATTATTTGAACGTAGAGAAGAGAGGGGGGGAGGGGAGTGGGATGGGGGGGAGAGAGGGGCACTAAAAAGGAGGGAGGGAGAAGGAGGGAAGGGGAGTGAGGGAGAGAAAAGGAGGGAAGGGAGTGAGGGAGGGAAGGGAGGGAGAAGGAGGGAAGGGAGTGAGTGAGGGAGAGAAAAGGGGGAAGGAGGGAAGGGTGGCACGGGGTGAAGGAGGGAAAGAGAGAGAGGGTGAAGAAGGGAAGGAAGAGAGGAGCTTTAGGAAAAGAAGAGGAAAAGAGGATAGAGATAAGGGAGAGAAGAGAGAAAAGAACAGAGAGAGGCGAAGGAGAGACAAAAGGAAGGGAGGGAGAAGCGGAGAGAAACAAAGATAGGAATGGGGAGGAGGGAAGGAGGGAGAGGAGGGAAGGGGGGAAGGGGAGAGGAGGGAAGGGGGGAGAGGAGGGAGGGAGGGAGAGAAGGGAAGGGGGGAGAGGAGGGAAAGAGGGAGAGGAGGGAAGGGGGGAGAGGAGGGGGGTAGATGGGAGAGAGCGGCAGGTAGGAATCGAGGGGAGGGGAGGAGGAGGTGAAGGGGTGGGGGGGCGAGGTAATTGCCAGCAAGATCATGGCTGCCAGCTGTAAAATGCAGAGCTTGATCACGTACAGCAGTCTTGCATCAAAAGATCAGCTGATGCTTCTCACCCAAGGAATGCAACCTCGC
>NC_051418.1:30824647-30824819 GCF_015228065.2 Penaeus monodon
GAAAGGGAAAGCGACGGCACCAGAAGCGCCTCGGCAGCCATTATCAAAGGGCCGAGTTGCGTCAGCGGGAGTAATCGGTGTCAATTAAGGTCCTTTTGAATTATTATGAATTATGACATCGCCCTTATTGACCTCTGGTGGCAATCGCCGTGGCAAAATAATGCTTATGATG
>NC_051418.1:30825010-30825202 GCF_015228065.2 Penaeus monodon
ATTGTAGAACCCAGTCACAGATAAATAAATGTCCCCCTGCCTTCGACATGAGAAATAATTAGAATTCACAAGGTCAACCAAGCTAATCACGATCACAAATTCTGCCGGAATGCCACTTGCCATGAATGAAATGTGAGTCATGAGTGAGTGAGTTTGGTGTCACCGTGTCATGAATGGGGCAATAGTAGGAAT
>NC_051418.1:30825511-30825813 GCF_015228065.2 Penaeus monodon
AGTCACTTCTTCGTCCCTCCTCCTTCCCTCCCATCCTCCCCATCCCCCTCCCTCCTATCCTCCCCATCTCCCTCCCTCCCATCCTCCCCATCCCCCTCCCTCCCATCCTCCCCATCTCCCTCCCTCCCACCACCCCTGCATCCCTCCCTGTAACTCTCTCCATCATCCGCACACACGCACACCGTCACAGACCCCTCACGCAAGCACAGCTGGGAAGCAAGTGGTGTCTGACTCTTGGCATAAAACTATATGTGTACATCAGTGATCTGTTACTATCTTTTTTCGCTTTCTTTTTGTTTATG
>NC_051418.1:30826450-30826584 GCF_015228065.2 Penaeus monodon
ATAATTTCTAGCGGCGTGCATGTTTACTTTCATTTTTTTTCAACATCCTCCTGTTGGAAATGCTGATGTTGCGATAAAAGCTTCGGTTAGCACACTGAAGTTGCTGGCGTGTCCTCGTATCATCTTGCATGTGT
>NC_051418.1:30827052-30827262 GCF_015228065.2 Penaeus monodon
GGGAATTCCCCGTTTTCTTTCCCTCTCCTCCCCCTCCTGTGATCTGATTTTTTTTCTTCTTTTGGGGTTTATTTTTTCATTTTCTCATTTTTTGTCTTTCTTTTTTTTTTTTTAGTTACGCATACACATGCATGTGCGAACACAGGCATGGACGTACACATATGCGACACTCACATCATCTACCGCCGCACATGCACACCACCTACTCCT
>NC_051418.1:30827524-30828218 GCF_015228065.2 Penaeus monodon
CCCATGTGTTCTCTTATTCTTCCCTTCTTTCGCCCCTCTCTTGGCTCATCTCCCCTCACTTTTTCCTCATTACGTCACGGAGAACACGCCTTTCTCCCCTCGACCTTCCCCAGCGTCTTAGAACAGAGCGTTAGAACATAAAAAAACGTAAGATCGAATATCATGAAAACCGTAAGATCGAATACCGTGAAAACCGTAAGATCGAATATCGTGAAAAACGTAAGGTCGAACACCATGAAAAAAAAAATATCGTATATCGTGAAGAACATAAGATTGAATACCATGAAAAGCATAAAATCGAATACGATGAAAAGTGTAAGATCTAATACCTTGACTTTGAGTAAGTTCGAGTACCGTGAAAATCCTTAGATCGAATGCCATGAAAATCGTCAGATTGGATACCGTGAAGAACGTAAGATCGAGCATCATGAATAACGTAAATACCTTGTTAAACGTAATATTGAATACCATGAAAATATCGAAATATCACATTCCATGAAAACACGTTATATCGAATGTCATGAAAAAAAAACAAATATCCATGAAAGACGTAAGACCATAAACGCGAAATAACCATGAATAAAAAAACGAAATAGCGAATGTCATAAAAAAGATATGACATCGACAACCACGAAAAACGAAATAAATACCCTGAAAAACATAAGATCGGTTACCATGAAGAGCAAAACGTGGG
>NC_051418.1:30828348-30828420 GCF_015228065.2 Penaeus monodon
AATAAAGTGTTTGTGTTTTTGAAGATTAGAGGAGAAAGAAGTAACGATGTTTGTGTTAACGCTGGTCCTGAG
>NC_051418.1:30828895-30829551 GCF_015228065.2 Penaeus monodon
CAAAATTATTTTCTACCAAATTATGATGTTTTCCTTTTTTTGCATAGGCCTATGTTTTCCCTTTTCGTCCCTCGGGGAGCAAAGAGCGAAGCACATCCCGCCGAAGAGGAGAGGTTGAGAATCACTGACCTAGAGGAACGTGGGGGGAGTGAAGGGGCGGGGGAGGAGGGGGTGAGGGTGGTAGAGCAGGATGGAGTTGGCTGCAAGGTATGCGCGGTTATTAGTCGGTGGACGAGCCCTTTTTCGCCTCTGCTCGCAAGAACGCGGTCTGTGTCAAGTTATAGGGAGCCTGTGAAAGACGACGTGCATTCTTGCGTACATTTCATAGCGACACAGGAGTACTTACACATGTACACAAGCATAAGCACGGACGCAAGCGAGCACACGTACGGGTATAGACACACAAAGACGCGCGCATGCATACGTACACATGTACTCACACGCAGTCCCCCCTTCCTCCTCCCACGCGTAGACAGATGACCTATAACCCTTGTTGTTATAGACCTCGGCCGAGACAGGACATGGGGTCGCCAGGTCAAGGTCAGGTCGGTAGAAAGGTCACGTGATTGCAGGATTAAGCTTTTTTTTTTGTCAGCATTAGAGCAAAGTCCTAGAATAAATGCTATTGTAACAAGAGTTTGTAATAAGAATTTGGT
>NC_051418.1:30829757-30829888 GCF_015228065.2 Penaeus monodon
GTGAACCAAGTAATGTTCCACGTCGTGCCGGTTATATTATGGTTAAAGGATTAAATATATTGGTTTCCTCCTGTCGAAAAATTGCCTGAACATTTCGAAGATCAGTTTTTTTAAGGGAAGAAGAGGTCGGA
>NC_051418.1:30830335-30830588 GCF_015228065.2 Penaeus monodon
GCCAATACCAGAATAATGTCACAAAGGTTTGAATATAAATAAATTATAACTGCAGGGAAAAAAACAACAACAGAAAAAAAGGATCAGGATGCGAAGCCTTTTCATGCAACCGCAACGCATTGAAAAGGTGCTCAGCAAGTTCAGGCAATGATGACGTCCACCCAACGCCCCCAATTACGCCTCCTTTCTCGGTCGTTAGGCCCTTCTTTGTCCCTATTTTTTTTGTGTGTGTCTTCTCCATTTTTTCAGTACG
>NC_051418.1:30830864-30831139 GCF_015228065.2 Penaeus monodon
ATCAGTGTAATCATGATCATCAGTATTGTCGCTACTAAAATACCAGTGTCATTAATTAAATATATTTTTTTTATGTTCTATTTTTTGTATTTTCCCCAAATAAAAGTCGGTGGTCACTTTTTTTCCCTTGAATTCCTTTCTTAATATTTATTTTCCATGCTTTCTCTTCCTTTCTTTTTTGTCTTACGCACTTGTTCCATTCATCCGAATCGTCATAGTAATTTAATCCATTGATAAATATAAAAAAAACAAAAACGAATCGCGGTTGTCCCAAT
>NC_051418.1:30831159-30831373 GCF_015228065.2 Penaeus monodon
TTTTTTTTTAATCAAGTAGGAAATTAAAAGTGATTATGTTCCCTTATAATCTCATCCTGAAAGGGATGGTCAGACCACAAAAGCCGGCTTGCGATTGGTCCATTGTTGTATTCGGGAAGGCGCATTTTGGCGGGCAAGCTTGGCTCAAGATGGGTCGCTTCGGGTTGCTTGAGTCCCAGAGAGCGAACGAATAATTATGATATTGGAATATATA
>NC_051418.1:30831477-30831695 GCF_015228065.2 Penaeus monodon
TTAGATTCTCCGACTGTCGTTATGTTTTTGATGGAGGTTACAGGTGTAAATTTCGAACTCGTTTTCTGATTGGTTGATGCATTTTTTTGGCGTTTTCCTGTATATCCTTTCTCTATATTTTTCGGCTGATAAATAGGTAAATGGATAGAATAGATCAATAGACAGGAAAATATATGTTAATATCTACTAAGACACAAAGCAGGCATAGAATGCATACG
>NC_051418.1:30831829-30831978 GCF_015228065.2 Penaeus monodon
CGTCGATTCCTACACAGTCCCGAAACGGCTGTCGACTCGGCCAAACCCCTTTATCCGGGCGTGGGTGTCCCTGGCGCGCCCACACGGAGAGGACGCCCACTTACGCAAGCAAGGGCTAGGAGAGGGCGGCCAGAAGGTGGAAATTCTAT
>NC_051418.1:30832317-30832434 GCF_015228065.2 Penaeus monodon
GTTCTTTTTTACAGGTGAGAGAACGCATCAGAACTCAATTCCCAGTAAGTTATAATTTAAGTTTAAAGGGAAGACCAATCTCTCCGTTTGTTTGTTTTACTATCTACCTGTATTTTT
>NC_051418.1:30832875-30833738 GCF_015228065.2 Penaeus monodon
TTTGGGGGTGGGGGGCTGGGGGGGGTAGGGGTGGGGGGGGGGGGGGGGGGCCTTGGGGAGGGGTTGTGGTGGGGGGGTTTTGGGGGGGGTTGGTTGGGGCCCTTTGGGGGAGGGGGTGGTGGGTGGGGCCTTGGGGAGGGGGTGTGGTGGGTTGGGCCTTGGGAGGGGGTTTTGGGGGGGGGGCCTTGGGGGGGGGGTGGGGGGGGTTGGGGGGTTTGGGGGCCTTGGGGAGGGGGGTGGGGGTTGGGGCCTTTGGGGGAGGGGGTTGGTGGGTTGGGGTTTTTGGGGGGGGGGTGGGTGGGTTGGGGCCTTGGGGAGGGGGTGTGGGGTTGGGTGGTGGGGAGGGTATTGAGTGGTGGGTTGGTCGGGGGGGGGGGAGGGGGGAGGGGGGGGAGGGGGGGGGGGGGGGGGGGTGGGTTTTGGGGGGGGGGGGGGGGGGGGGGGGGGGGGGGGAGGGGTTTCGGGAATGGGTGGGCCGAAAAAGTGGTTTGGGGTCGGGGGGGGTTAAGCAAGGGGGTGGGTGTGCACGAGGGGAGTGCAGAGAAAGGGAAAAGGGGAAAGGGAAAAAAGGGAAAAGGAAAAAGAAAAAGGAAAAAAAAAGGGGGGGAATGGTGAAAAGTGTAAAAAAAGGGGGGGGAAAAGGGAGGAAAGGGGAAGGGGGGGGAGAAAGAGAAAAAAAAAAAAGGGGGGGAGGGAAAGAGAAGGGGAAAGAGGGGAGAAAAAGGAGGAGAAAGAGGAGGGAAAGGGAGGAAGAAAAGGAGGAGAAAAGGGGAAAAAAAGGGGGGAAAAAAGGGGAAGGAAAAAAAAAAAAAGGGGGAAAAAGAAAGAAAAAGGGGGAAAAGAAGGGAAAAGGGGGGGGGGGG
>NC_051418.1:30833957-30834048 GCF_015228065.2 Penaeus monodon
GGGGGGGGAAAAAAAAAGGGGGGAAAAAGGGGAAAAAAAAAAGGAGAAGGAAAAGTTTGAGGAAAAATGGAGGGTGTTTGGGAATAGGAGG
>NC_051418.1:30834083-30834196 GCF_015228065.2 Penaeus monodon
GGGAAAAGGGGGGAAAAGCAAAAGGGGAGGGGGTGGGGGGAGGAGGAAAGGGGGGGGGTGGGGAGGGGTGAGGGATGAAGGGGGGAAAAAGGAAAAAAATTTTGGGGGGAAAA
>NC_051418.1:30835026-30835189 GCF_015228065.2 Penaeus monodon
CTACCTGCGTGATGTTGGCAAGCGTGGGCAGGAACAGTTGCCGCATCAGTCTCCTGCTAGACCCTCAGCATGCTGCGCGACCACTTAAGCACAGGTGTTGGTGCTTATTGATGGCCCACTCACTAGCCGAGGGACTGGCGGATTAGTGAAAATGAACCCCGGG
>NC_051418.1:30835480-30835719 GCF_015228065.2 Penaeus monodon
CAGCTTTCCTGATACATCCTTCCCGGGAACTTCCCTGAAAGAGGTCGATGAAGGAGAATGGCAGCGCGATGTTCAGCGGGTTCTACCTGAAGGGCGCAGCGTCCTCTTGAGTGACTCGAAGGCGATCATGAGATCCCGAAGGCCGCGGGGCGCTGCCGACGGAAAGGCGCTGAGGAAGTCGCTGCTCGAAGAGGGTATCCAGCAGGCGCTCGCAACTCCACGTCCACGCCTACGACGGA
>NC_051418.1:30835778-30835918 GCF_015228065.2 Penaeus monodon
GGAGCTGAAGTGAGATTTTGCCTGAGGTCTTTTTTTTTACGCTGACTCTGTGCTTTTATCTCTAACTCTATATTTATCTATTATTTCTAACTCGTGACTTAGGTCCTTAACTTAATAGACTTTTTTTTGTTTGGGGCCCC
>NC_051418.1:30835940-30836988 GCF_015228065.2 Penaeus monodon
CGATCTTTATTTACATAGCTCTTCTCGCCCTTATCTCTATATCATGCTTTGGTTTCATCTTTATTTCTTGCTCTGTCTTAATAATTACCTCTAGTTCTGCAATGAGCAGATTCAAATGGACTTCACCTGAGACAATTAGGTTGTCTCACTTTACACGTTTACATTCAAGTGAGCCTCGCCTGAAGAGAATTGGACTCAGAATGAGCTTCTCCGAGACATTTCGGTTGAAAATGAACCTCAGTGAAACAAACTTAAACTTAATCGAACCTCATTGAAATCATACGACTCCAAAAGTGAGTCTCCCGGCGCCAATTGCGCACAGCGCCGAGAGTCCTTATCATGGCAAAGGGGGATTAACTGTGGATCCGTATGGCCCGCCACTAGCCTTGTGCAGTTACTTGAGGTGCCCGTGAGCCTGTCCGTCATCTGATGCACCGTGATGTCCACTGTCCCGCCGCCGCAGTCGGACCACGCGTTACCCCGTGTCTGTAAGGGGAGGTAGGGTACTGCTGGAGGCATTATGCTTGTCTGAGGGGACGCGGGGGAGGTAGTGGGGGGGTTGGGTGGAGGGAAGGGCGGGAGGGGGGAGGGGGCGTTGAGGGGTGAAAAGATGTGATGAGTATGAAGTAAGGTATAAACCACCACACTAACAATTAATTTTATAACTAGGAGAAAAATAACAGCTAATACGACCAAATAATACAGGGGTTCAGCAAATAAACAAAAATTTTCATTTTTCTTCCTCTGCTTTCAAATTGTATAAGGATGGCCCGCATTAAACTCACTAAAATTATCACAATGAATATCTTACTGTGGTGAAAATATTGCCATTATCTCATTCCCAGAGACACAAAACACCAACTCCATTTAAAAGATGCAAATAGTGGAAACGCACCCCTAAATTCCAATCCGATTATATAAGGTTCTTTTTTGACAAAACTTTAAAGAATGCATTTTTTTTTATAAAAGGATATAGTGTGCCAAAAGGTTTACAGGAAAGGAATGGGGAAAAGTATTATGAAAACAATAAACAGTGCCCCTATGGACC
>NC_051418.1:30837167-30837448 GCF_015228065.2 Penaeus monodon
ATTAAATTCTCTCAACATAACTGACACCTAGGATTATCCCTTAAAACACCAAGAAAGAAAATCTCAAAGAGTAGTGCGGTAAAATTACCGAAAATTACTTTGACTGAGACGTAGGTATACTGAAACAAGAAAAACAAAATAATTACAGCTAATAAAATTGTAGTCTAATAAGCAGCAGAAGCAAAAAAAAAGGAATTAACAGTAATACTAATTCTACTTACTTCCCCAAGGGAACTAAACCATTTTTCGCGTGCTAAAAACCATCAAATTCACATAGTTTG
>NC_051418.1:30838031-30838339 GCF_015228065.2 Penaeus monodon
AAACTGTACCCAGCTAGTAAGCATCTTCGATAAACATCAGGGTGCAACACTAAATTTGAAGGTGGTTAGAATCACAGACACAGAGAAACAAGTGTTCAAAGAGAGGTTACAGGACGCAAACCATGTCCGCCGCCACCACGCACACTACGCCCGCCAAGCACACAAAGCCTGTTTCAACTACCTTCTCGTAGCCAGTCTGCCACCGTCTCGACGCTCCGGTATGCCTGTGTTACCAGCTCCTCTGAAACATAGAGCTCGCACGTCACGGGGGAGGGCGAACACGCACGCACGCACGCACAGGTAGGTGA
>NC_051418.1:30838914-30839110 GCF_015228065.2 Penaeus monodon
TACTTACATAAAGGACAGAATCCACCTGAGTAAAGACCACGAAAAACACAATTTCTGACAGGGGAGGAACAATGGGCCTTCTATACACAACACAGATATTAGTATTTACAAATTCTACTCCACATTAAAGGAAAAACTAAAAGACTAATACAACAAATGATAATGAAACAAGCTGTCGATAGAAGCTGATGACAGT
>NC_051418.1:30839146-30839367 GCF_015228065.2 Penaeus monodon
TTAGCTGAAGACCACAAGAAAATGATGAACACTGTTACAAAAAAACAAAAATGACCACAAAAAAAAAAACGGTAATCATAATGATAATCAGATCAACCCTGACCATAAAGGTAACGACAAAGACCACAGCATGAGGCAAAAAATGAACGAACATGTCCTTGGCTCGACACCTCTGTCTAGCTCGGGCTCGCCGGCCACGGAATGGGGCGACCCGCTCTCCT
>NC_051418.1:30839467-30839759 GCF_015228065.2 Penaeus monodon
TAGATGGCGCGCCGCCTCGGGTAGAGAGCGATCAGGAGCTGCTCCAGGGCGGCGGCGCTCGGCCCATTTCACGGCGACTGGGGGAGGGAGGGGGGGGGGTAGGGCGGAGGAAAGGGACGCAGGGATGGAGTGTCCGCAAGTGGGGGGGAAGAGGCAGCGAAGGAAGGGAAGAACACTGAAGTAATAAGATTCCGGAAGCGGAAATCAAGGGCGAGACAGAAAAGAATAGGGAATTCGCATTAGGCAAACTTCCACGCAGAAGCATACCTCACCAGCTACAACATTTCTCTTT
>NC_051418.1:30840058-30840361 GCF_015228065.2 Penaeus monodon
TGCGCCCTGGCCTGACCTGTACGCCGCGTCCTCATGAACTGCTTCGCCGGGGGCTCCAGATGGACGGGAACGGTGATGACCAGCGCACGTACTCCCCCAGACCGGAACCGCCCGCCTGGTCGATAAGCTGCGGAGGGCGTGGTACGGAAGTAGCGGAGGGGCGTGGCTGAAGATCTGCAGGGCGGGCACTTTCCTGCCGTGGCCGCCTCCAGCATCGTGTCGAGGCTCAGGTCTGCGGGCGGGTCGGGCGTTAGTGTGTGGGCGGGGGCGGGTAAAGGGTTGCTCTTGGCTGAAATGGCGTAC
>NC_051418.1:30840537-30841701 GCF_015228065.2 Penaeus monodon
TTTGTTTTGTGTGTGTACTTATATATTATAAAATATATATGTATAATACAATAATAATAATAAATAATATATATAGATATGAGAGATGATAATATAAGATAAATATAGATACATATAGTATTAATATAATACAATAAATATATACATTTAATATAAATATAATAGAGGAGTACATAAATATAAATATAATATAATAGACAGTATAAGAAATAGAAGGATATACATGAGAACTCATAAATAGAAGATATGATACATAGAAGCTATAACGTAATAGATAGACATATAATCTAAATAGTAAGAGATATACATGAGAAGATAAAGATAATATCGATAAAATCATATAAATATAATATATATACCTATCTATCAATCTAAGAGATATACATATAAGATAAATAGAAAATATATATACATATAAGAGAAATATAATATGAGAACCAGATAATATAAAGAGGATATGATAGAAATATAATAGAGAGTACATAGATAGAAAGAGGATAGTATAATTAAAATAATATAAATATTAAGTATATTACATATAATAAATATATATATTATACATATAATATAAATATAATATATACATATCAATAAATAATAAACATATATACATATAATATAAATATAATATAGAACATATAGCTATCAATAATAAAACCATATATAGACATATTAATATAAATGATAATATGAGATACAGTAGAATATAAATATAAAAAAGTTTTTATTTTTTATTATACATATAGATAAATAAGATATATACATAGAATGATGAAATATAATATAGAGACAGAAGAATATAAAATATAATATATATATATATAGAGAAAAAATAAAATATATATAAGTATAATAAAGATAAATAGATACAGATGAAAGTAAAGATAAGAGATTAGGACAGAGAAGAGAAATATGTAAGGAGAAAGGACAGAGAAGAGAAGAGAATAGACTGAGTACAGAGAAGAGAAATCTCATATATATAATATAATATAAAGAAAGATATATACATATAAGATAAAAATAATAGAGTATACATATGATAAAAATATAATAGATATACATATAATATATTAAATATGAATAATTAGACATATATATGAAAGAGAAGAGAATACACGATAGAGAAAATGATAATAGAGGAGACAGAGAATACAAAGAGAAGAG
>NC_051418.1:30843607-30843947 GCF_015228065.2 Penaeus monodon
AAATTTTAATAATTCTTACATATAAAACCGCCCCCACAAGAACAAACGAAACACAAAGAAAAAAACGGACAACTCCGCCAAAAGGGCAAAAAAAAATTTAATGGGGTTTCTTTTGAGCGTGAAGACGGCATCGCCCCATTTCCCTCCATTACGAAACCCCGGAATTATCCCCGCTCTTTGAAAATGCTCGGTAATTTTCGTTTTGGCCCTTTCCCCGGGGTTTGCCCTCGTATCTCCGTCTTTTTTCCTGGGATTGATTTATATCTCCGGGCTTTTTTCCTTCCTCGGGATTGAATGTGGTTCCTAGATTTTTTTTTTCAAGGGTAAAAGGGTGTCTGTG
>NC_051418.1:30845612-30845700 GCF_015228065.2 Penaeus monodon
TTGGTGTGGGTATTTTTATTTATTATAATTAGTAAGTTTTTTTCCGCGTACCGTACGTGTGGGTTTACAAACTTACTATTTTTCCCTC
>NC_051418.1:30847404-30847717 GCF_015228065.2 Penaeus monodon
CTGTCTGATTTTCCATATCACAGACAGCTATTCATCCCTTGAAAGAAAAATCTAGGAACCATTCATTCATATCCCGAGGAAGGAGAAAGCCCGGAGATATAAATCAATCCTGCAGGAAAACAAGACGGAGATATCGATGACACAACCCGGAGAAAGTCATACGAAGGATTACACGAGCATCTCAAAGAGCGGAGATAATTCCGGGTTGCGTAATGGAGGGAAATGGTGCGATGCCGTCTTCACGCTCAATGAAGCCCGATTATTTATTTCTTGACATGATGGCGTGATGTCTGTCCGTTTTCTCTTTGTGTGT
>NC_051418.1:30848431-30848894 GCF_015228065.2 Penaeus monodon
TACAAGTCTTACTCCAGTAACCATAATATATGACTGGCTTGTTTGTTTGTTTTTTTCTATATAGATATTTGGTAGTGACTGTACAATGTAACGATTGGCATATACTACGCAATTTTTAAAATACCTTTCTTTGTTTGCAACTACAATATAATTCAAGATTTTACACCGACTGCATCTACCCTTCAAAATCTAATAATCAACAACTGCAGAAGCATCTTATTTTCCTGTATTCCTTACTGTTTTTTTTTCCCAGTTTGAGCACAAAGAATAATTCTCGTCGACGTACGGAAACGTTTGCTAAATCTGACTAGAAGTTGCGTTGGGCATTTCGTATCCATGGGCTACAGGTGACCATCGTCCTCTTCGCGTTTGTGTTCCTAGTGTTTGCCACTGCTCTGATCGGTGTTCTCGTGGCTGGAGGCGAGGGCGGGCTTGCAACACTCCATGCGATCTAAAGTAGGTC
>NC_051418.1:30849152-30849972 GCF_015228065.2 Penaeus monodon
TAACTTCGCATAGGGGATTAGCTGCATCTTGGAAGATACTTTGATGTTTTAGAGCACTGGCTTGCAAGTTCCTCATTTATACCAAAGTAATATACATCATGTTATGTATATCCATCTAATACTGAGAGGCAAGCAAGCACTCTTTTCTATAACTTAACTATAATAAATTTTCAGTCATAATTTTACAAATGTACACAATCCTTTGGCATAATGCTGAAGCATGTTATCAACATAACAATATAGAGATAATTTGTCTTTCTACAGCAAAAGAAAAAAATCTTTCACACTAGGATTCAGAAGAGAAACTAAACTATAAAAATATTCTGACTATAGAGTGCTTATGTATATATAAGAAATTAAAATTAAATAGTGTTATTCTTATAGAACTACAGCTGCTCGCAAAGAGACATCTAGCTTGCATAAATCCTTCGAATTTATACATCAGATCATCCCCTTTTTGCGATAAAGTCCTTAAGATTTTGTCTCCTCTGAGAGAATGGACGAGGACATCGCTTCGCCAAGCATCCTTCTCGAGTTCCTTTGGAGCGCACCGCGGCCTGTACGTAATTCAGACGACAAGCTTTATGCCAAAGTAAAAATGTGAAAAAGCTAAGTGGTTTTGTCTTTAAAGCGCACGTGCACGCTCACGCACACATTTATATATCACTATACATTAGAGTGTTAAGAAATCGATGTTGGCGCGGACGCACTGGCCGGTGAGGTGGTCGACGGCGGAGGCCTTGACCTCTGTGTCGCCGAACTTCATGTGGACGGTGATCTCCCGTCGCTGCGGGAGGGAGTCCTCCTCGGTGCCCGGCGA
>NC_051418.1:30850002-30850842 GCF_015228065.2 Penaeus monodon
TCCGAGGTCGAGGTGAAGAGTTCCTACGCGACGCACGCCGTCCTCGGTCACGAACTGTCAAGGAGCGAGGGAAGATGTTCATTTAAGGCCTACATGCACGTGGTACAGCATGTTATACATGAATGGCAGAGGATGAGGATGCCACAAGGAACAGGTGAAGGGTGTCTCGCCGAGGAAAGGCGAATGACGTCACAGCGAGGGTGGATGATGGATAACCCGAGAAAAGAGAGCAGAGGGACACGGGGACAGAGGAAGGTGGAATGGAAGAGAAAGGCAAGCGACTCTACCTTGGCGTCGTGTCTCTCCGTGGCGTACAGATGCAGGATGACGGTTGACTGCGCGGGCGTCGCGGGCGTGTAGGAGCGCACCACCACGTCGCCCACCGCCACGCTCTCGTCCACCGCCACGAAGCGGTCCAGCACGTCGGCGCACCATTCGGCGCCCGCCGCCACGACCCTCTTGTCGGGCGGGTGCATGCCGTGCTGGAACCGGTTCAGTACGCCCACGCCGTACGTGAGGCGCGAGCGGCGCACAGTCACCACACCCGGGTCCAGCCCGAACTGCACCGCCCCGCGCAGGATGGCCAGCCCCATGCCCTGGGGAAGAAGGGAAACGGTCAGCATGAAGACGCAGCAGAGGCTCTGACTCTTCCTCTCTTACCCTCTCACTCTTACTCTCGTCTTATTCTCATTTATGCTCTCTCTCCCTCCCTTTCACTTTCCTTCCTTTCTTTCCATTTCACTCTCATTCTCCCTCTCACTCCACCTCATATCCTCTCTCTCCCTTACCCTCCTTCCCAATACCACTAGCCCACCTTCTCGCGCTTACAATACCTCCTGC
>NC_051418.1:30851099-30851548 GCF_015228065.2 Penaeus monodon
CCTTCCCTCTTTCTCTTAGTCCTTCTCTCTTTCTTCCCCTCCATTTCCTCCTCTTTTCCTCCTATTTTCTTTCTCCTTCCCTCTCTCATCCCCTCTTTCTCCCCTCTCCCTCTCCTCCCCTTCTCCCTCCCTCCCCCCCTCTCCTCCTCTCTCCCCTCTCCCTCCCTCCCCTCCCTCCCTCTCGCCCCTCTGCTCCTCTCTCCCTCCCCTCTCTCTCCTCGCTCTCTCCCTCTCCCTCCCCCCCTCTCCTCTCCTCCTCCCTCCTCCTCTCTTCTGCTCCTCTGCGGGATGATAACGTTGACTCTGTGTCCGAAGACATCGCGAATGTGCTTCTGGAGGAGCTCCGACTCGGCGAATCCCCCGACGAGGAACATGTACTGCAGCGGACCCACTTCAGGAGCCGAAAGGACGGACTCAATGGCCTGCGGAAGGGGGAGGCGGGTGAGGGA
>NC_051418.1:30852203-30852349 GCF_015228065.2 Penaeus monodon
CTACCTGCGTGATGTTGGCAAGCGTGGGCAGGAACAGTTGCCGCATCGTCTCCTGCTCGACCCTCAGCATGCCTTGCGCCGACCACCTTACGCCCAGGTGTTGGTGCTTCTTGATGGCCCACTCCACCTGCCGAGGGACTGGCGAT
>NC_051418.1:30852659-30852895 GCF_015228065.2 Penaeus monodon
GCTTCCTGACTCACATCCTTCCCGCGGAACTTCCTGAAGAGGTCGATGAAGGAGAATGGCAGCGCGATGTTCAGCGGGTTCTCCCTGAAGGGCGACGCGTTCCTCTTGCGTGACTCGAAGGCGATCATGAGGTCCACGAAGGCCGCGGGGCGCTGCCGACGGAAGGCGCTGAGGAAGTCGCTGCCGAAGAGGGTCTCCAGCAGGCGCTCGAACTCCACGTCCACGCCTACGACGGA
>NC_051418.1:30853189-30854203 GCF_015228065.2 Penaeus monodon
GTTCTGCCAATGAGATTCAAATTGGACTTCACCTGAGACAATTATGTTGTCTCACTTTACACGTTTACATTCCAAGTGAGCCTCGCCTGAGAGAATTGGACTCAGAATGAGCTTCCTCCGAGACATTTGGGTTGAAAATGAACCTCAGTGAAACAAACTTAAACTTAAATCGAACCTCATTTGAAATCATACGACTCAAAAGTGAGTCTCCCCGGCGCCAATTGCGCACAGCCGCCGAGAGTCCTTATCATGCGCAAGGGGGCTTACCTGTGGATCCGTATGGCCCGCCACTAGCCTTGTGCAGTTCCTTGAGGTGCCCCGTGAGCCTGTCCGTCATCTGATGCACCGTGATGTCCACTGTCCCGCCGCCGCAGTCGACCACAGCGTACACCGTGTCTGTAAGGGGGAGGTAGGGGGTTACTGTGGAGGCATATGCTTGTTCTGAGGGGACGGGGGAGGTAGTGGGGGGGTTGTGTGGAGGGAAGGGCGGGAGTGGGGGGAGGGGGCGTTGAGGGGAAAAGTGTGTGATGAGTATGAGTAAGCGTATACAACCACACACTAACAATTAATTTTATAACTAGGAGAAAATAACAGCTAATACGACCAAATAATACAGGTTTTCAGCAAATAATACAAAATTTTCATTTTTCTTCCTCTGCTTTCAATTGTATAAGATGGCCCGCATTAAACTCCTAATAATTTACACAATGAATTATCTTAACTGTGGTGAAAATATGCCATTATTCTCATTCCCAGAGACACAAAACACCAACTTTCCATTTAAAAGATGCAATAGTTGAAACGCACCCCTAAATTCCAATGCCTATTATATAAGGTTCTTTTTTGACAAAACTTTAAAGAATGCATTTTTTTTTTATAAAAGGATATAGTGTGCCAAAAGGTTTACAGGAAGGAATGGGGAAAAGTTATTATGAAAACAATAACAGTGCCCCTATGACCTAAATAGGTTAAAGAATGATAAGATGAATGTTTATATCACGTGTATGCATGCAC
>NC_051418.1:30854289-30854475 GCF_015228065.2 Penaeus monodon
ATTACATTCTCTCAACATAACTGACACCTAGGATTATCCCTTAAAAACACCAAAGAAAAGAAAATCTCAAAGAGTAGTGCGGTAAATTACCGAAAATATACTTTGACTGCAGACTTAGGTATACTGAAACAAGAAAAACAAAATCATACAGCTAATAAAATTAGTAGTCTAATAAGCAGCAGAAGC
>NC_051418.1:30854492-30854557 GCF_015228065.2 Penaeus monodon
GGAATAACAGTAATAATAATTCTACTTAGCAGGAAACTAAACCATTTTTTTCTGCGTGCTAAAAC
>NC_051418.1:30855141-30855429 GCF_015228065.2 Penaeus monodon
AGAAACGTGTCCAGCTAGTAGCATCTTCGATAAACATCAGTCGCAACACTAAATTGAAGGTGGTTAGAATCACAGCACGAGAAAAGCTGTTCAATAGAGAGTTACAGTGACGCAACCATGTCCGCCGCTCACCACGCACCTAACTACTCCCGCAAGCACACAAGCTGTTTCAACTACCTCCGTACAGTCTGCCACCGTTCGACGTCGGTAGGCTGGTGTACCAGTCCTCTGAAACATAGAGCTCGCACGTCACGGGGGAGGGCGAGACAGGGCGACGCAGCACGGCAC
>NC_051418.1:30855934-30856128 GCF_015228065.2 Penaeus monodon
TACTTACTAAAATGAAGAAATCCACCTGAGTAAGACCTACGAAATAACACAATATTCTGACAGGGGAGGAACAATGGCTTATATACACACACCAGATATTCGTATTTACAAATTCTCTCCACATTAAAGGAAAAACTAAAAGACTAATAACCATAATGATAATGAAACAGCTGTCGATAGAAGCTGATGACAGT
>NC_051418.1:30856164-30856385 GCF_015228065.2 Penaeus monodon
TTAGCTTGAAGACCACAAGAAAAATGATGACAATGTTAACAAAAAGAACAAAAATGACCACAAAAAAAAACGGTAATCATATGACTAATCAGATCAACCCTGACCATAAAGGTAACGACAAAGACCACAGCAATGAGGCAACATGAAAGCAACATGTCCTTGGCTCGCACCTCTGTCTAGCTCGGGCATCGCCGGCACCGGAATGGGCGACCCGCTCTCCT
>NC_051418.1:30856484-30857420 GCF_015228065.2 Penaeus monodon
AGTAGATGGCGGCCGCCTCGGGTTCGAGAGCGATCAGGAGCTGCTCCGGGCGCGCGCCGAGCCCATTCCGGCCTGGGGGAGGGAGGGGGGGGGTTAGTGGCGGGGAAGGCGGGAGGGCCGCAAGTGGGGGGGAAGAGGCAGAGAAGGGAAGTGGAAGAACACGAAGTAATAAGATTCGGAAGCGGAAATCAAGGGCGAGACAGAAAAGAATAGAGGAATTCGTCAGCAAACTTCCACGCAGAAGCATACCCTCACCCAGCTACACATTCTCTCTTTCTCGCTCGCTCTCGCTCTCCCTCCCTCCTTCCTTCCCTCCCCGTCGCCCTCCCTCCTTCCCTCCCTGTCCCCCTCCCTCCTTCCCTCCCCGTCCCCCTTCCTCCTTCCCTCCCTGTCCCCCTCCCTCCTTCCCTCCCTGTCCCCCTCCCTCGTTCCCTCCCCGTCCCCCTCCCTCGTTCCCTCCCTGTCCCCCTCCTTCCTTCCCTCCCTGTCCCTCCCTCCTTCCCTCCCGTCGCCTCCCTCGTTCCCTCCCCGTCCCCCTCCCTCCTTCCCTCCCTGTCCCCCTCCCTCCTTCCCTCCCCGTCGCCCTCCCTCCTTCCCTCCCCGTCCCCCTCCCTCCTTCCCTCCCTGCCCCCTCCCTCTCTCTCCCTATCCCCATCTCTGTCCCCATCCCTCCTCCCCTCTCCCTCTCCCTCCCTGCGCCCTGGCCTGACCTGGTACGCCGCCGTCCTCATGAACTGCTTCGCCGGGTGGCTCCAGATGGCGGGCACGGTGATGACCCAGCGCACGTCTTCCTCCAGGACCGTCACGCCCGCCTGGTCGCTCAGCTCGCGGAGGGCGTGGTCACGGAAGTAGCGGAGGGCGTGGCTGAAGATCTGCAGGGCGGGCACTTTCCTGCCGTTGGCCGCCTCCAGCATCGTGTCGCGGCTCAGTGTCTGC
>NC_051418.1:30860202-30860514 GCF_015228065.2 Penaeus monodon
AAGAGAAATCGGCCAGACATCACGCCATCATTTCAAGAAATAAATAATCGGGGTTCATTGAGCGTGAAGACGGCATCGCACCATTTCCCTCCATTACGCAACCCGGAATTATCTCCGCTCTTTGAGATGCTCGTGTAATCCTTCGTATGACTTTCTCCGGGTTGTGTCATCGATATCTCCGTCTTGTTTTCCTGCAGGATTGATTTATGTCTCCGGGCTTTCTCCTTCCTCGGGATATGAATGAATGGTTCCTAGATTTTTCTTTCAAGGGATGAATAGCTGTCTGTGATATGGAAAATCAGACACAGATTT
>NC_051418.1:30861949-30862139 GCF_015228065.2 Penaeus monodon
GGTCGGCGTGCAGCGCCATCTTAAACCGGTCGAAGTACAGCCACCGCTTAGCCTCCTTCGGGTCGAGGTCGTGGTACGTGTCGCGGGCAGTGAAGCCGAGGGAGTGGAACCGGCCGTCGGGAGTCAGGAGGACGATGGTGGGCGTCTTCTGGTTCTGAACCCCGGGGTCGCCTCCTGCGCCATGGTCAAG
>NC_051418.1:30862570-30862788 GCF_015228065.2 Penaeus monodon
AGACACGAATCTACAAGATAAATCGCCAACAACCAAAAAAAAAAAAACATCGGAAGAACACAATAACAGCTACCACGAGAACATCCGGTTAGACATAACAAGAACAAGCAGAGGGGAAGGGAAGAGGAAGAGGCGGAGGCACTTGTCGACGCGTCAAAGCAAATGCAGTGCTTGCTGTGTGTAGGGGGGTAGGGGGTAAGGGGAGGGGGATGAGGGGG
>NC_051418.1:30863220-30863850 GCF_015228065.2 Penaeus monodon
GAAATCCCATTTTTACTTTCATTTCAGTTCTCTCAGTTCTTATTGTTTTTGTTATCTCTTTCTCCGTCTACATCTACATATCTCTTTTTCTTTCTTCAGTTTCCTTTAATCATTTCTTCTCCCTTTCTCTCTTATTCTGATTTATGTCTTTCCTCTCCTTCCTTGCCCATCCCTCTCCCCCCTTTCCTTCTCTTCCCCTTCTCCTTCCTTGTTATTAGTGTCAAATCTTCTTTATCTCTCTCTCTACTCTCCTCGTGATTTCCTCTCACCCTCTCTCCCTGCACTTACTCTTTCCCTCTCCCTCTCGCCCTCTCTCCTTTTTCTTAATAATGTCCTCTTCCTCTCCCACTCACCCTCCTTTCCTCTCCCTCTCATCTTCTCTTCCTCTTCCTCTCCCACTCACCATCTCTCCCTCTCCCTCTCCCTCTCCCGCTCTTCTGACCCTTCTCCCTTCTCCCTTTCTCCCGCTTCCGCCCGCCCGTGGGGAGCGACAGCCTTCCCAATCGACCGTCCTTCTCGCTCCGTCGTTCTTCTGTTGTCTTCCCGCCGACGGAAGCGGAGCGACGTCCTGTAGCAGGTCCTCCTTCCGCCCCGGAGATGTCCTCAGGGAGCCTGCTGTTGTTGTCTTGT
>NC_051418.1:30864071-30864143 GCF_015228065.2 Penaeus monodon
GAGAGAGACTCCCAATTAACAAAACCTTTCCAAAAGTCGGTCGACCAAGTTACATCGTCGAGTGGATCCCAA
>NC_051418.1:30864269-30864369 GCF_015228065.2 Penaeus monodon
TCCACACCCAAGATATCAGCTTCTTTTAGCTCTAAACTTCGTTATAAATATTAATAGTCATATTATGCCTTAGTACACCTTCATTCTAATCCTCTTCTGT
>NC_051418.1:30864405-30864469 GCF_015228065.2 Penaeus monodon
CTTTTTTTTAGTAGCATGTAGTAGCCTCACTTTCCCATTGACTGGAACAATACAAGACTCCTCC
>NC_051418.1:30865376-30865787 GCF_015228065.2 Penaeus monodon
ACCCTCCCGAGTCCAGCCGCGACGCGAGGACGATGCTCAAGCCCCCAGGAGATGCACCACGGACAGTATTCCGTGTCTGGGCATGCGCTTCCAACATCGTCTCTCCTTTAGCTCCATCATCTCCCATGCGCGGCCGCTGTAGCTTTAATGCGAGCTCGTGAGTGCGTTTTAAATCCCCCGGCATCTCAAATAGTCCTAGAATTTCAGGGCTTCCTCCCTGTTTGGCCCAGATGCTAAAATCTTCCAAGGTGACATTCCCTCGGCACCGTGCTCCGTCATCTTAAACTCTGGCGTGGGCGATGGAAAGTCAGAGGAGAAATGGGCCTGGCACCATTTGGCACTAAGAGAGGCATTGCAGTTGTATGTGCAATTAGGTCAAAATCTGCAACAGCAACTTGACAATGCATACGA
>NC_051418.1:30866814-30867082 GCF_015228065.2 Penaeus monodon
TTTCAGCAAAACATCGCAAAGAACAAAACAAAAAAGGGGCAAACGCGCGCGACGGAAGCTCCTCCGACTCAAAGCCGGAAATTAGTGTTCGACGTATTTTCCATCTCGGTGAAATAAGATAAAAGAGAATTATCCGGCGCTATCTGGCAACCCCCTTATTTCTCCCCCCCCTATCCCCGCCCCTCCCACCCCTCCCGGGCCTTTTTTTTCTGAAGAAACAGTGTAACGGAAGAGAGGCTGCATGACGGGGTGGTTTGTGTATGGGAGT
>NC_051418.1:30867767-30868002 GCF_015228065.2 Penaeus monodon
CACGAGAAGAAAGCGTGGACGAACGTGAGACAGTACTCGGTTGCTGAGTCTTTTTTTGTGACAAACAAGTTGTTCTTCTTTGTTAAATAACCTAGATATTTGATCATACGAGTTAAATGCCTTTTTTTGTATTCTTTCGTTAGAGAAATGTTTTGTCTAATAACCACGATGATTGATCATATCTTTTCTACGTATAAATTCTTCTTTTATAAACGGAAGGTTTTTTTCTCCTTGG
>NC_051418.1:30869279-30869421 GCF_015228065.2 Penaeus monodon
GAATTCCCTAAGCGCTTACAGCCCGAGCCTGTTGCCCCGCCCACCGGCGCGCGTGGAAGTGGTCGCTTAGTCTCCGAATCGCCAAAATCCTCACGAATTTCCAGTCTAGTTAGCTCGACAATGGAAGCAGCGGCAGAGCGGA
>NC_051418.1:30870403-30870471 GCF_015228065.2 Penaeus monodon
GCACGAGAACATCGCCTATCCACCCCCCCCTCCTCCCGCCTACAGACCCACCGCCACGGCCGTCCTCC
>NC_051418.1:30870540-30870704 GCF_015228065.2 Penaeus monodon
CTCCTCTTCTCTTTCTTCTTGTCTATATATATATTTTTTATTCCTTTCCTCCTTATGTCGTCCTTTCATCTTCACATACCTCCCCCCCCCTCAAAAAAAAAAAAAATAATAATAATTATATTTTTTTTGTATATCATTTTTTCCCTCCCCTTCCTTTTTTTTAC
>NC_051418.1:30870832-30871104 GCF_015228065.2 Penaeus monodon
TTGCCAATGCGCTCTTTTCTCACCCAATTTACGCTCGCTTTGTGTTCATTGTGTACAAATTCTTTTTTTTCGAATCAGCTCTCTCTCTCGTTTCCCAAAGCCACTCATGCTATATAAATTTTTTCCCCTTCTTCTTTTTTTTATTCTCATTCCATCTCCCCCAAAAGCACGTCTTTCCAAAGTCATTTTTGAGACTCGTTTGACCGAACCTTGACCAAAAGTTCGGGGCGCATCGCGTACCCGAGATGCCAGGAGGGAAGGCAGGCAGCCTG
>NC_051418.1:30871323-30871957 GCF_015228065.2 Penaeus monodon
CTCAGACCCCCCCCCCCACTCACGCACTGCACTTCAAGTTGCGCCGCGCGGAGAGACTGCATTGCAAAGATGTGCAACCCACTGCATTGCATCGGACGGCTTCCATACATTGGCCGCGATGAAATATTTTTCTCCCCATTCTTCTTTATGCTCTTATGCCAACAGTCATTCTTATTAGCATTTTTATCATCTCATTAACATCAGGTCAAACATGACCCGCATTGACAACGAGGCCGCGGCGCGTGCGTGGACTATCATAAATTAACAGAACTCTCTACGATCTCAGTTCCTTCTTATTTCTCTCTCTCTTTCACATATGACATCATCTCACAATTAATGAACCAAACCTGAAAGATCATGCCGAATCGAACGACAACCATTAAAATCACCGTTACTTCTACTTTCGATCCCGCTCGGCCATCACGCGCTGAGGGTGAACGAGTGAGAAGACATGCCGTCAGAATAACTGGCTCTCGCGCGATCTTCTCAAGGCCTCGAAATCTGTCCCTCGGTGGCCACGCGCCTTACAATCTTCATCAAATACATCCGGTTTATAATACATCCGGATTAAAGATATGCGTGTGCAGTTATAGAAGAGAAATTAAGGACGAGAGGGGGGAGGGGAGGGGGAAGG
>NC_051418.1:30872117-30872381 GCF_015228065.2 Penaeus monodon
GAGCAAGGAAGGAGGGATGGGGAGTAGTAAGGATGAAGGAAGGGCGGGAAAAGAAAGGAAAGAGGGGGAAATGAAGAAGGAAAAAGGAGGGAAAAGGAGAAAGAACGTGGGAGGAGAGAGAGAAGGCGAAAGGAGGAGGAGGGGAAAATGGATAACGAGGAAGGAGAAAGGGGAGGGGTGAAGAGAGAAGGGAAGGGAGAGGGAATAAGAGGGGGAGGGAAGGCAAAAGAAAGGATATAGAGAGAAGAAAGGTTAGAAGGCAGG
>NC_051418.1:30872789-30872933 GCF_015228065.2 Penaeus monodon
GGGAACGGGGGGCCCGTCAAAATAACTGGGGAATTTTTCCCCCCGGGGGGGAAAATCTTCTAAAACCCGGGCCCGGTTGGGGGGAAAAATTGGGGGGGGGGGGGGGGTGTCCCCCTTTTCGGGGCCAAAAAAAAAAAAAAAACC
>NC_051418.1:30872950-30873024 GCF_015228065.2 Penaeus monodon
CCCTTCCCCCAAAAATTTCCCCTTTAATTCCATAACATCCTTTAATAAAAACATCCAATTAAAATACTTCTTTT
>NC_051418.1:30873212-30874170 GCF_015228065.2 Penaeus monodon
ACCCAAAAAAAAAAAAAAAAAAAAAAGGAGGGGAAAAGGGAAAGAAACTGGGAAAAAAAAAAAGGATGGGGGAAAATAATAACGAAAAAAATTAATCAAAAAAAGGGGAAGGGGAATAAAAAACCAAAAGAAAAGAAAAAAATTAAAAATTGGGCCCCAGGTTTAAATATAAAAAAATAAAAAAAATTTTTACTAATAATAATAATAAAAAAAAAATAAAAATTTTCCGGGGTTTTTTCGAAAAAAGAAAAGCATAATTTTTTTAACAATTTTAAAATATTATAAAAAGAAAATGGGATTTATTGTGGTTATTGATAATTATTTTATAAAAAAAATGAAAATAAATGAGAGCATTATCATGCAAAAACTTTAAAAAAGGAACAAAAAAATTTAAATGTTGGAATGTTTTGGTATGGCTAATAAAAAAAGGGGGCCAAAATGAAAAAACCGGGTTGTCTTAAACTATCTTTAAATTTAATAGAAATTCTCGGCAATTTAAAATTTAAAAATTTTTTTCTCTTTCTTGTTTCAAAAAAAATAAAAAATATTATTCCAATTAAAAAAAATACTTTTGGGGGTTTTTTAACCCGACCCCATAAATTTAAAATGCAAAAATCTAAAAACCCCAAAAGGGTTTTTTTCCGTTAAAATAACCCCTTCCAAAAAAAAATAAAAAGGTTTTGGTATCATTGTTTTTTGGGGGCCAAACGGGGGGTTTTGGGGGAATTTGGGGCCCCCGGACGGGGGGAGTTTTTAAAACGGGGGTGGTGGTGTGTGGTGGTTTTTTGTTTTGGGTTTGTTTTTTTTTTGGTGGTTGTTTAATAAATATTATTAATTAAAAAATATTTAAAGGATTTATTTTTTGAAAAAAGTAGTGGAAAAATGATATTGGGGAAAAAATTTGGTTAAATTTGTTGCGTGCCCTTCGGCTTTGGAAATTGTTTTTTTTGGGGTTTTT
>NC_051418.1:30874657-30874880 GCF_015228065.2 Penaeus monodon
AAAACAGCCCGGGGGGAAAGGGGGGGGAAAAAAAGGGGGAAGGGGGGGGGGGAAAGGGTTAAAGAAGGGAAGAGGAAGGGGGAAAGGAGCAGGGGGGGGGGGGGGGTGCCCAAAAAGAATTTAAGGGGTTTTCCCCTGGGGAAAGAAAAGGGGGAAAAGGCCCCCCCAAAAAAAAAAAAAAATTTTTTGGGGAAAAAAAATTTTTTTTCCCCCCACCCCCCCA
>NC_051418.1:30874991-30875064 GCF_015228065.2 Penaeus monodon
CCCCTTTTTTCTCCCCCCCCCCCTTCCCCCATCTTTTTCTTTCCCCCTTTTTCCCCTTTCCTTTTGCCATCCC
>NC_051418.1:30879186-30879660 GCF_015228065.2 Penaeus monodon
TTTTACACCCAAAAACTTTAACTCAAGGACAATTGTACGTTTAACCTTCCTAGCCACTCTTGGAGACCGTCCCCCCTCTGCTTGACCTCTGACCCCGGGCCCCGCGAGGGCCCCTTTACCCCCCCGGAAACAAGGGGGCACACCCTTTCCCCGGTCCAAAAAACCCCCAAGGAGGCACCAGTTTCCCGGGTCCAATCTCTGCCCAATGTCATGCAAGGTTGCCAGGTGCGAATTCTTTGTTCGGGGCGTCGTTTTTGCTGGTTTTTGTCTGCGGCTCGATGTATTTGGGGCTATTTTTAGCATTGTTTTTTATTTTTTTTCCCTTGTTTATCAAACTCTTTATCATCATCATTATTTTCTTTCTCTCTTTATTCTCTTTTTTCCCTTTTACCCTTTTTTTTCCCCCCCCCTCTCTCCCTTTGGGCAAGCCCTCTCCCCCCTCCCCTTCCCCCTCTCCAAAATTTTTCCCCCCCA
>NC_051418.1:30880011-30881030 GCF_015228065.2 Penaeus monodon
CGCCCCCGGCCCTTCGAACAAAAAGCCCGCGCAGTGTCCAAAGGGGTTGGGGGGGGGGGTACTGTTGGGGTAGGGTTTTGGGGGTTGGGGGGGGGTGGGGGGGGTGGGGTGGGACAGGGGGGGGGTGGGGGGAGTGGAGTAATTAAAAATTTGGAAAGGGAATGGACGTTATTTGTCCCCGCGGGGGGGGCGGGTGTTTTTGCGCGGGGGAGTGGTTTCGCGGGGGGGTGTTTGGGGGCGCGGGGGGGGTGTGGGGGGGGGGCGGGGGGGTGCGTGGGCGGGGGGTGTTCGCGGGCCCGGGGGTGTGCGCGGGCGGGTGTGTGCGCGGGCGGGTGTGGGCGCGGGCGGGTGTGTGCGCGGGCGGGTGTGTGCGCGGGCGGGTGTGTGCGCGGGGCCGGGTGTGTGCGTTGGGGGGGGTGTGTGCGCCGGGCGGGTGTTTGCCGGGCCCCGGGTGTGTGCGCGGGCCCGGGTGGTGTGCGCGGGCGGGGTTTTGTGCGCGGGCGGGTGTGTGCGCGGGCGGGTGTGTGCGTGTGTATGGGCGTGCGTCATCCGGAGAGAAGAGGGGAGGAGGCAGAGGAGGGGAGGGGAGGGGAGGGGAAGGGGAGGAGGGAAAAGGGGGGAGGGAAAAGGGGGGGAGGGGGGGGTGGGGAGAGGGGGGAAAAGGAAAAGGGGGGAAAAGGGGGGAGGGGAGGGGAGGGGATTTGGGGGGGTGGGGGGGGGGAGGGGGGGGGGGGGAGGGGGGGAAGGGAAAAGGGAAGGGGGGGAGGGGGGGAAAGGGGGAGGAGGGAGGGGAAGGGGGAAGGGGGGGGTGGGGGGGCGAAAACCGCTAAAGGGTCCCGCTTGGAAATTTCCCTGTTTTGGGGCCCGCCATTCCCCCCAGAGGCCCAATTTATTCTCTCTCCCTCGGGTTTTTTTTCTATTGCTGGGGCGGGGCAACAGGGCGGGAGAAAGAAAAGGGGAAAAAAAACACATAAAAATATATATATTATTTTCTCTCGTTATACTCCTCTTTATCGACT
>NC_051418.1:30881144-30881220 GCF_015228065.2 Penaeus monodon
CTTTTAATTTCTCTGGGCATTTAAAACACCCTTCTTGGCCCTTCACCTTGCCTCCTTAACCTCATTCTTTGACCCT
>NC_051418.1:30882444-30882586 GCF_015228065.2 Penaeus monodon
TTCTCTCCATTGTTCGAAGAGCGAAAGTGAGAGAGCGTCGCCAGGTGTCCGAAGATTTATGCTAATGGGGTCACGAGAGAACAGGTGTTCCGCTAAAGTGAAGAGGTGATGATAATAAGCATAATGTCTACGCTCTCAAAGT
>NC_051418.1:30882830-30882896 GCF_015228065.2 Penaeus monodon
ACACAGGCAGATGGTAACCCTAAAACTACTTCAGATCATATACTGAAGGGGCCCTTCAGGTTCTGG
>NC_051418.1:30885164-30885424 GCF_015228065.2 Penaeus monodon
AAATACGAGGACCAACACAAACGAACCCAGGAGTTATCTTCAGTAAAATGAAAACCGCGTCTCACCTTGTGATTGCAGTGGCAGGATTCATTAGCCTGATGGTGTGAATCCTGTAGTTGATGTCCCAGGCAAGAGGGTTTCCTGAAATCTGGAGGATCCGTAAGTGTGGTAAGGCACCGATGGGAGACAACACGTCGTTCATGCAGAGCACGTTGTCCCGAAGGTCGAGCTCCTCTATGTTGCTCATGTCGTGTAAGCCT
>NC_051418.1:30885459-30885532 GCF_015228065.2 Penaeus monodon
CAATTAATCTCTTATAATGTATGTATTTTTTTTTTGTCTTTGGAAACACTCTTTAACATCAAGCCTATCTATC
>NC_051418.1:30885652-30885745 GCF_015228065.2 Penaeus monodon
CAGTCTATGTGAGAATTATTGGATGATTTCAAATCATGTCATCTGTAACTGCTATCTCTAAGAGAGGACCAATTCCAAATCAGGAAGAAAATG
>NC_051418.1:30885872-30886345 GCF_015228065.2 Penaeus monodon
AGCCCTCTACTCTTTTTCATCAACATTACAGACTTATTTCAAAAGCCAACTATACTTGCCACTTATGTGAGAAATCAGGTTATTATTTGCAATGAGTATGGAGAGCGAGTAGGTGGCAGTGGGGGACAGGCGAGGAAGAAGCCGCAGTCTGTTATGACTGATGTCCAGCATAGTCACTGTGGGCAGGTACTCCAGCGCTGAGGCATCCTCTAGCTCACAGTGACAAAGATCTAGTACCTAGGGAAAGACCGAGCAATTTATACATGCTGCAAAAAGACTGGTTGGGGGTTCTTGAGCCCCAAAAAAGTAAATCACCGATGTTCAATGACTGCATTCTTAGTGATGTCTTTTCTTACCTCGGGTTTGGGGAATAGTTTAAAGCTCGGGGCCAAGGTTTGGGAAGCATTGTAGCCCACCCGCCCCTGAACTGCTCCCCGGAAAATTCCCCACCCTGTCAGAAAAGAAATAAATAC
>NC_051418.1:30886603-30887077 GCF_015228065.2 Penaeus monodon
TTCTTTACTGACAGGCTGGGGAATTTGCCTGGGAGCAGTTACAGGAGGCGGTGCTGGCTCACAATGCTCTCCATAGCCTTGACCAGAGCTTGAAGCTACTTCCAAGCCTGAGGGTAAGAAAAGCACATCACTAAGAATGCAGTCATTGAACATCTGTGTGATTTACTTTTTGGTGCTCAAGATAACCCTCAAACCAGCTCTTTTTGCAGCATGTCATAACATTGCTCTGTCTTTCCCTAGGTACTAGATCTTAGTCACTGTGAGCTAGAGGATGCCTCAGCGCTGGAGTACCTGCCCACAGTGACTATGCTGGACATCAGTCATAACAGACTGCGGCTTCTTCCTCGCCTGTCCCCCACTGCCACCTACTCGCTCTCCATACTCATTGCAAATAATAACCTGATTTCTCACATAAGTGGCAAGTATAGTTGGCTTTTGAAATAAGTCTGTAATGTTGATGAAAAGAGTAGAGGG
>NC_051418.1:30887110-30887303 GCF_015228065.2 Penaeus monodon
AGGGGAGATGATGGCAGGGTTTATTCTGATGGTATTGTGTGTTGTTATTATTTCTATCATTTTGTTCCTATAGATATTTGTTACTTTAATTATTTTTTTACATTTTCTTCCTGATTTGGAATTGGTCCTCTCTTAGAGATAGCAGTTACAGATGACATGATTTGAAATCATCCAATAATTCTCACATAGACTG
>NC_051418.1:30887520-30887783 GCF_015228065.2 Penaeus monodon
AGGCTTACACGACATGAGCAACATAGAGGAGCTCGACCTTCGGGACAACGTGCTCTGCATGAACGACGTGTTGTCTCCCATCGGTGCCTTACCACACTTACGGATCCTCCAGATTTCAGGAAACCCTCTTGCCTGGGACATCAACTACAGGATTCACACCATCAGGCTAATGAATCCTGCCACTGCCAATCACAAGGTGAGACGCGGTTTTCATTTTACTGAAGATAACTCCTGGGTTCGTTTTGTGTTGGTCCTCGTATTTT
>NC_051418.1:30889614-30890321 GCF_015228065.2 Penaeus monodon
AATTTAATTATGCATTATTATCTGTTTGTTGGTAACTGAGCCTTATATTGTTTTCAGGTGCTTCTTGACAATGAGGCTTTCACAAATCTGGAGAGAGCGACTGTGGGGATAGAATCAGTCCCGGCCGGCTCTCCTACTCCCCCGAACTCCTCTCATCGCTCTTCTCGCTCTCATCCTTGTGTTCGCCGGTGCACCCATTCCTCACCACACCGGGCACGCCCTCCATGCCATTCCTCTCGCCCAACGACGCCTCAGATTCTATTCAGCCGGCCTCCACGGCTCTCAGCCAGCTAGCCTTGTCCACGAGTCAGTGTCGACGTCACTTAAAAGCTCAGGTCTGCACGCTGTTTGCTGCAAGTAGTGTTCTCCTTTGTCTCTTTGTTTCTTTTTCTTTTCCGTGCACTTTCTTTCTTGTTTTGCTAATGATCTATAACATAGCATTGGGCTAGTTTTTTCATTGTTTCCCAGAAAAAACAAAATTACATTTCACCGAACTGACTTGGAAAGATTTTCTTGGTCCAGGAAATGGTCAGACTCGCAGGAGATCCAGGAAGAAGGTGACGAGACACATTGACATCGCGGATCCAGACGAGCAGAGTGGGACAGTGAGAGTATCCAGGTGGCAGAAAACGACGGGTTTGATCGGCTGGGACCTGCACACGTGTCTCTGTTGGATGGTAGGTTCCTTTTCTAGACACAGGCAGGCC
>NC_051418.1:30890340-30891797 GCF_015228065.2 Penaeus monodon
GATATGAGTTCAGTGCTACACTCTGACTGACATCACAACAAAACTGCAAAGAGTTATTCTTTCATCAGGTGTGCCAGATCCTCCCCCACCAAGCTTGGCTATTGGTCACACTTTCCACCCGTGAGTGGCGACACAGTTTCCCAAGCCCTCTCCACCCTCACTCTCAAGCTGAAGTCAGGTAAAGAAAGTACAGTTTTTTGTCATGGAAAATTGCAGTATGTGAATTATTTGAGACTTTAAAGAAGACAAATTTCATCACGATTAGATATTAGAATACAGATATTAAAAGTGAGATTTGCATTCACAGAATTTTCATTTGTAAAGTAATTGCAATAATGATGTGATATTTGTGCACAGACCACTGCCTCTGAACAGTCTGACAAACTCTTAGAGGAAATTCTCCAATCAAAAACCCAGCCAGGGATTCAAGGGTCTTCCAGTGAGGATGTTCCAGAGTCTACAGAAAACAGTCTCAAGCTGCCGACCGCATCAGCAGGCAACCAAAGAATTACCACAGAAGGCAAAGCAGTAGGTGTTGCAGACGCACACGGAAAAGACTGTGTGGATGTGGCCTTGAGTCAAGTCACAGGAGAGGAAGAGAATCTTGTCGATGAAAGAAAGACAACCAGAGCATAGGGTCGGGTCTGGAGTCCAGCTTCTACCGAGGCAGTGCCACCTTCTCGAGGCATTCGTCAGAAGATTTGACACCGCCTCATAGTGATAGTGAAGGTGAGTGAACAGAGATGGAAATTAAGATTTTCTTTCTTTCTTTTTGAACTAATTTTAGATCATTGATATAAGAGAAGAGATTGACTGAGGAAGTATTCAAGACATAGATCTACGACTTTGTTTCTTTGTTTCATTAAATTGACTCCTCTCCTATCTTAACAGAAGAGAGAATTTACAAATGATACTGTTTTCGAATGATGAAAATGTTATGTTCTAATTCTCGTGTAAAATATATTTTGTAAAACAGATGAGAAGGATGAAGTTCAGTTAATCCTAGCAAAAGGGAGATGGAGACGTCAGATGAAGGGAACCAGCAAAAGCCACGATGAAGGAGAGACAGAGGACAGTGGGAAGGAGGAGGATTCTTCTCTGCAAGATGTCATCCTGGCCATCACATCGTCACACTTCAAGGAGAAGCACAATTTCACAGCCAGGACGTTGTACAAGGTGGGTTTTTGTACCTCCTGAGGTTGAGAAGGCAAGAGGAACTATATTTGTGTCTGCCACAAATTTAGGTATGCATTGGCTACAGATTTCTTATAGCCAGTCATTTTGTGGTCCAAACATTCTTGCATTGGCGGTACAGAAGGCAAGGGAAAACGAGTAGATATGAGAAGGCATCATTGGTGAAAACATGGTCAGTCATAGACTCAGTTGTTGGATGTGTTATAATGTGGTATCTCTCAAGGAAATATTTCATTCAGTCTGTCCTATTGTTACTCTGTTAT
>NC_051418.1:30891857-30892852 GCF_015228065.2 Penaeus monodon
TGTGGTGTCTGTTAGATATCGTTTTTACTGTATAGGGATCTGTATATTGAGAAGGTCATATATGTATGAATGTTTACAGTGCAGTGTAATGACAGCATTTTTAATATATTGCTTTTAAACATTGTCAATACAGCAAACATCAAAAGCTATCATGAACTCAGTTTTGTCAATGTTTACTCCGTCTGTTTGCTATTTAGAGTAATATGATAAATCAAACATCAACTATTTAGAGTAATATGATAAAACATCCAGCTTCTCTAGTAGCCCAGAGCAAGAACTCATTCCATAAACTGCTTACTAATTCCCATTTCCTGTCTTTATGCAGTGGGAACTTCTTTGTATTGAGAGTATGGAGCTGTTATCAACGTCACCTCACAAGATACTTATTACATTTAGTACAATAAGACCAGCGTATAAGACAAGAACATATGTACTGGATCCAGCAGATTACCAGGCAAGTAGTGGAGACAGAATAAGTGGCGATTTCTGTGTCTTTTCTAAAATTTCATATGTGAGAAGAGATGATATTAACCGGAAATAATGTAATGTTTCAAGAATGTAAGACTCAGGATAAAAGAATGTTAAGAGAAAAGGCTTAGTTATATTTTTTTTGCAAATATTAATATTCAAAAATGGTGATATTAACCAAAAAAGTTGTTATATTGATTAGTGATAAAACAGTAATGGTACGGTTGTATTTTCTCTCCTGTGATGTTTTCATCATTAGAAATACAGAGATGTACCCATTGGTGTTAGTTAAGTTTTCATATTAAATTAGTGATACTTGCAAGAAATGCGGGAAAAACTTTACTTGCATGCGTGGATGTTTTTATGAACGAAAATCTGGATTTTGCAGAGTTTGGCGGCAGTACTTACACCAATCCTGGAGAGGAACACCTTTCAGGAGGTGCTCCACTCGGCCATGAAGTGCGTCAAGTGCGAGACTCAGTTCTCACGGGATCTCGCCCAGCAATGTGAGGGTAAGGTGGAGGACC
>NC_051418.1:30892963-30894092 GCF_015228065.2 Penaeus monodon
ATTGTTAGTTTTCATTATCAGAGATACAAATATAAATCTGTTTTATTCCCAGTATTATGTAGTTGATTATAACTGAGGATGAGCTATGTATTATGTAGGATATATGTTTTTATATAGCATATATTTTACAATTCCACAATCCAACAGGTACCCTCAAATGCCTAACTGTGGCGGAGGAGTGGTGTGAGAGCAGAGAATGTTGACCATCCCAACACTGCCTTTCGTGTGCAAGACGGACCTAGAAGCAGTACACCCATCACTCAGGCAATGGTACAGAATGCCCCCTCAATGGCTCCCTCTCAGGTAAGTGTTGGCACTTACGGATAAATCATAATATCTTTAATTTCTCGAGAAGATGGGCTGATATTTACATTTTATGTGGGCCTGGTTTTGTCAATCTATTTTATGGATGATTATTTCCCAAACTTTGATATTCATAGGGTGATTGTAACTTTCTCATTTTTAATCATTTGTATTAGGCTAGATAGCTTTGTAGATCATATACATTACTGAATTCACTCTTTCATTAGAGGGAAGTTGAAACTGTCAATGGAAATTTGTTGAATAATTTATCTTTAGACAGTTCAATTGCAAGTTAGATATTGGAAGCTAGAGTAAATATCGTTTTTCATACCTGAGGTTTAATGTAGCTTATAGTTAAAATATATTAAGAAATTATGAATAACAGCTATTATGGAGTATTTTTCTATTTACTTGATTCTGCTGGATTAAGATAATGAAAACAATGTATATACATAAATTTGTGGTACAGATATCTGTCTTAAAAAGTTGCTTGAATGATTAAAGCATATTCATTTATGTTGTGTGTTAAACCCCAACCGTCCTTTTGATAATTATCGTTATAATTGTTATTGATTATTTTACATTCTCTGTGTGGTAGACAGCAATATTGGGTTTCTTCCCTACCATCCGATGAGCACAGTGATTTTGCCACACAGAGTCCGATTCTTGTCCCGGGGAGTCCAGTGAGAGTGTGAGCGTCTGTAGTGAAGCGTCGTCCTGCGTGCGGCGGGAATCTGACGTGGAGGTCATATCTAACCCATCTGTGTCGAGCATTGAGGTCCTCAGTGAGCAGCAGATTATTCATGGTTAGTTTCCTAGTGGCAGT
>NC_051418.1:30894807-30895428 GCF_015228065.2 Penaeus monodon
GCCAACACTCGAGATCTTCAACACTGGTTGAACAGCATCAGGGAAGGGGTTATTATTTGGTTTGCAGATATATAGCCTGATTTGTGTTTTCTGTGTGATTTAGATAATATTGTGAATATTGCCTCTTATTAGATGCTTTAATTGTGAGGGGGAGGAGCTTCCTGTTTGTCCTTATTGATCTGCAGAGTTAGCAATTGCATCTGAGGCTTGTTTCTCTTTAGGGAGCCAAACCAAAACATTCCCTCATCTATACGTACAGTTCTTTTGGATTCTGTATGCACCCTGCAGTGCATACAGTGAGTGTTTTAAGAAGTGTGTGAGAGGCTGACTGCCTTTGATAATTAAACTGCAGATGTCATTTTAGAAGAGGAGGGAGAGGGACAGAAACCGCCCTTGCCTGCAGTGCTCAATACCGACGCCCGAAGCCCAGCCAATTCTCCGAGCATCAACCACAAGCCCGAATTGGCAACAAATATGCAAGAAAGCAGCTCTTCAGGTATTTATGCTTGCTTTAGTTATGCAATGCTCTGGATTTGCGGTCATGGAGGTGATGGCTTTGCCTAACACTGTTTTTTATTGATTTACTTGTCTTTGGTTATTCATTTATATGCTAAGGTAACC
>NC_051418.1:30895663-30896130 GCF_015228065.2 Penaeus monodon
CCTTTTTTATCAATTTACTTTTACACTGAATCAGCCATGCAGTCTGAGAGCTTGAGGATTGCATGGGCACCTTTTGCCTTGTTAAATACCTGGTTAGTCAGACACACAAATTATAAATAAAGATTAGCTATTCGTCTTCCACAAAATGCTCCAAGGAGATTGCTTTGTTTACATAAGAATTTATTTACCTTTATATACTGGAGAACATGTGTAGGAGAGGTGTGTGTTTTAGTGAGTTTTTGATTTGTGGCTTTGAGTTTTTCCTTTCTTATATATATTCAGACATGTAAAAAAAAAAGGGTGGGTGGGGGGGGTTAAGGTTTTGCTATCTTTGTAAGTTTTTTTCTTCTTTTCTTTTCTATGTACATTTATATTTCACTAACCTTTATGTATATTATAGGTAGGGGCATATACCCTATAGAAGCACACATTATTATGTGTAAAATAGTTTATACATAGTAAACTTT
>NC_051418.1:30896201-30896833 GCF_015228065.2 Penaeus monodon
ACAAAGGTTATAGTGACCAGTCTGATAGTCGTATTGGAAAGACAGGCCGGACTGACTATGTATGATTGTGGAGGTTGCACAGCACATCCCTAATTCAGGGAAGACAAAAGTAAGAGCAAAATCCAGCTCAGGACCACAGAATTCCCAATTGCTCCTTCCATTATCACTGCCACTGCCATTAATCCCAAATTAGGAGAGATGCGAAGAGGAGTACAGTGCAGGGACAACACAAAAAGGGACAAGACTGCATAGAAAAATATGTAGAGAGAAAAAGAAGCCAAGAGGGATTTGCAGAAGTTATATTCGTGATGAAGGATGATAAAAGGGGGAAATATCCCAGGAATCAGGAAAATAGACATACAATCCAGGAAGCAGCATAGAACATTGAGCTTAATAAATCTAAAAGGAGCAAACAGCACAGCATCTCCACTCCGATGCAGATGGGAAAATTATTGTAGGTCATATTTAACAATGGCAGAGCTAATGAGGAGTAAGATGTTTTAAGTGCTGTGCAGCCTGTGGTTGTATGAAGTTATCATATTAGATATTTCCAGTTAGACTTATCATATCCAGTTGCTCTAATGTTCAAACCAAACCTGAAGAGGCCAGATTATATACTGAATTGTTTTTGG
>NC_051418.1:30896939-30898158 GCF_015228065.2 Penaeus monodon
AGAGAGAACACTGTTTATTATTTAGGAAGTATACTATGTACCCCAGAATGTATTACACAGCATACACTGAATGATAGACCTCTTAACCGCATGAGAGAAGGACAGAGAAACATATCATAATTTCTGCCCTATTAAACCCTCCTCCCTGCCTCCTCCCTCCTCCCAGGTTCCATGACAGGGAGCGTGTGCACAACCTACGAGAAGACGGGCTCGGCCCCTACCTCCCCCCTGAAGCTGTCCTCCCAGCAAGCTCAGACAGATACGGTAGATTCTAAGGACAAGGGAGAGGAGAGCAGCCACGGTACGCCTCAGCGGTATTTTAGAGCTTAGTTCTTACGCTGCGGGTGTTGCAAGCGGGGGAGAGGTTCGGGTTCACACAGGACGGGGGAGTTTTTTTAAGGGTCATTCATGGTACGGGTTTTTCCAGTTCAAATGATACCCTGTGCAAGGGTACATGTTCGTGGAGGTTGTACAGTCCACTTCAGAGGATGTGTAAGAATTTATATTGGTAGTATTATATTTCTTGCTTAATGACAGCATGCACTTTGAGTTCCTTGTGTCCCTGAGTTCATTGTGGTCAGTTTGTGGTGCTCAAACCTAAATTATCCTTGTGCTCAGAATGCTTTGGAATGTAAAGTAGGGAGATGGCTAAATTTCTATACGTGTGTAATTTTTCCCTCTTTAGGTGGAACATTTTCAGAGAAAGAAACCAGTCAAGCGGATGACGTTTTCTCATCTTTCACGTTGGTTTTTAGTCATTAAGGAGTTTTTTCTGTATAAGGGTTTAAATATTGTGCTATGGCTAAGATATGGGATACCATCTGCTAGTGTTGTAAATCATATAGGGTGAGTTTATACTGAATCATAGCACCATTTTAATACCTTGAATTCTGCTGTTCATAGGCCTGAATGGAACAGTCATATTAAATCTAATTTCTAATGAATCTTCCTAATCTGAATAATCACCAGAGGTTATTTTCTATAGATAATTCATAAGACTGAATGTCCGCTAGAATTTCCAAGAATGCAAATTAATCTTAAATTCCACCTGCTTCTAGATTCATCGAACATGTTATACAAACAGCGGAATCCTCTCTCCAAGTGTCTATGGCGATAGCAGGCACTTCCCCGCACTCTGCTGGAAGCTCCCCTCGCCTTCTAAGCTCAAGCTCTACAAGCATTGGTGAGCCTCTCCTCGGTGTCTCATGGGTTGTGGGTG
>NC_051418.1:30898211-30898517 GCF_015228065.2 Penaeus monodon
GTATGTGTGCATGTAATGTAAGGAATTACAAACTGTGTTATTTTTGCATGAACAGATACATTTTTGAATGTCTTTTTGCAAATGTATCAGATCATAGTTTTTTGGGTAATCTTCACTGCTTCAACTGACCCTATAATTTTTCCTCCTCAAGACACAGTTAAGAATGGAACCTCATCGCCCACCCTTCACCACAAGGGAGTCATGACCAGTATCCAAGGCGACCGAACCTTGAGCGAAGGGGTTGAACAGAAAAGCCTGGCATCTTGGGTGCAATCGTTGCTACACACATTGACAGGTGAATATTTT
>NC_051418.1:30898567-30899288 GCF_015228065.2 Penaeus monodon
CCCCTCATGCAAATCCTCAATGCAATTAGGTCCTATTATCAGGATTATGTTTATATCTTTGGGAGCAATTCAGTCTGAAAATAGCATCATTTCCATACCTGCAGCAAGTTGGTGCTAGCTACCAGGAGTAAAAAAATTGTGTAACAATAATCCGTGCAAATGTTCACACGAGCTGAGAGTGAGCACAGTGAAGGCTAGCAGATAACAACTTTCCTTGTTAAGTTGCTAAAGCACTTAATTTTATTAAGTTTAGAACACATAAAACAATTGAAAAGACCATCTCATTCACAATGAAAAAGGAAAACAGCCTGCCATTTTTGATAGGTCAAACCTAGCAGGGCCAATAGGAGTCTGCATACAAGTGTGACCAGCCACCATCATGGCACATAGGACTAGGAGTCAAGAATATAGTCAAAATAATGACGATGAATTGGGAATAATACACAATAAGAATAGCGATACCTTAGCTATAGCATAAACTTGATACTGATACAATCTTTGGCAGGCTACTATTGGCCTTGGTGGGAAGAGGTGGAGAGCGTGGCAGGAGTCGAGAAGAGCGTCAACCCCATCCGCTACTCGTACGAAGACTTGCCGACGTGGACCACCGGCTGAAGCTCCACTGCGATGTCATACTGTTCCATGAGCCAGGAGAACAGCTGATGGGCCTAGTGAAGGTGAGAAAAAGCGGGGTTTTTGTAGAGTGGATGCTGGAAAGACT
>NC_051418.1:30899418-30899492 GCF_015228065.2 Penaeus monodon
ACATTACTAACCCAGTAGTCTCTCTGGTTCTGTGGCTTACCAGATGATACCACGTATTTGTCATTACTCTGCCT
>NC_051418.1:30899683-30900338 GCF_015228065.2 Penaeus monodon
GATTCTATATGTTTAAAGAATATTGAATATTTAGTTTCTTACCATAAATTTGCATTCTGATTAATTTAACAGGAACTTACTGGGTCATTTATTAGGAAGAATAAAACATTTTTCTATTTTTTTGTTTTTTCATGTCATTCTTTCCACAGGCTGTGCTGCTTATTCAGGGCGGAAAGAGAGAGTTCCAGGGTATATTGGCTGTGTCTAACAAGAAGCTGTATATATTGGAAATCGTTGCTCAAGAAGAGTAAGTTACTTTGTTTAGTGCAAAAATCCTCCTTGTGAATTTATATTTTTATTTCATCTAGTTTGTTTAGCTTAGTGATATCTCACCCACAACACTGCTAAAAAGCTTATCTTTGTTATGTATATATGTTAGTTACATGCCACTGTTTGTTTAAAGCTCATGGATCATGTTCGAACCTTCCAGCGACAGCCCCCAGACTTGGCTGGAGTTGAATTCGTGCCACAGCCTTAGTGAAGTCACAACAGTACACAGCCTCTATCAACGTCAGGGCCTTGCGCTGAGTGTGGTAGTCTCTTTTTTGTTGGTTTCCCTGGCTGATTCGCACCGTGCAAATTTCTTTTTAAATTTCCTAAGCGGTGGGTAGCAGGATGAGTTTATGGAGAAATATGTAAGAGTGGTTTGTAGAAG
>NC_051418.1:30900400-30900733 GCF_015228065.2 Penaeus monodon
CATGTTTCTCTGTAAAGAAGGATAGACAGTAATTAGTTATAAGAATAATCGCAATAAAGATACACATACACGAGAGTAGATAGCAGATGTGACATGTATGAAACTCCCCATTCCAGCTTTGCCTTTCAAAATGCACAAAGTGACAAAATGTTTCACTAAATGTTCCAGAGACCTTAGAGGAATGCGGAATCAGCCCTAACATCCAGGAATGCAGCCCAGCACAAGAGGAAGTTCTTGCGGACATTGTGAGGGAAGCCGTTACCCCGAGCGAAGACGAGGGTTCGCTCTCCATCTTTGCCATCGTTTCCCTTCTTCTTGGTAAGTGATAGTTTG
>NC_051418.1:30900930-30901316 GCF_015228065.2 Penaeus monodon
GCAAAGAAGAATGTAATAAAGTTTGGCCTGCATGTATATTTTAAGAACATTCTCTTCTCTCTTTGTATGTAAATTTGCAGACATTGTGATCATTGGTCTACGTAGTTCAGCATCCTAAATTTTTTTAAGTAAACAAAGAAATAAAATGATAAATGTGAAGAAAAAATCAGTGATCTTCAGTTCCTAACAAGTTTGTGAAACCTCCAGATGGCGGCTGCAGCGAGAGTCAGTTCCTAGTGATAACGGAAACGGACTTAGTGATGTTCCATGCTGACTTGGAGTGGTATTTGCCCCCCACGCCAGCCTGTAAGCTGAAGCTGAATCAGACGCAGAAGATAGCTAATATAACTGCCATTGTAAGTTGTTTTTTATGATCGTTTTTCAAG
>NC_051418.1:30901357-30901462 GCF_015228065.2 Penaeus monodon
AGTTGTGTCTGTCCCTTGATTAGACAGTTAGGGTCCTTTCTTATTGCTTTTTTGTAATATTTTGTTTCATTCATTTTATTTTATGTGTGTTTTAATTTATGACTG
>NC_051418.1:30903102-30903543 GCF_015228065.2 Penaeus monodon
AGAATATAGGATAGAGTAGAGATGAATAGATGATATATATAATATATAGATATATAATATATAGATATAGATAATAAGGATGGAGATGAGATGAATATATATAGAGAGAGTAATGTAGATGATAGAATACATATGCGATATATAAGATCTATAGATATATAATATATATATAGGAAGATATAATATAGAGAGAAGAGATAGATATAGATGATAAGAGAGAGATAGATAGAATACTATATATAGTTATAAGTATATCGAGAGAGATAATAATATATATAGTATATAGAGAATAGATAAGAAGAATTAGAGGTATATATAGAATATAGAGAGAGATATAAGATATAGAGAAATTAATAATATAATATATAGATAGAAGAGAATAGTAAAAGAGAAGATATATATATATATTAATATATAAGAGATATATATATCTAATATATA
>NC_051418.1:30906491-30907176 GCF_015228065.2 Penaeus monodon
GAAATGCATCCATGCCTCAGTAAAAGAATAGAATCTCTTGAATACTATTGACAATTCTTGACATGTCAAGTTCAAATTAGCTACAATTTTGCATGCACTATTAAAATCAGAAGCATCCCATTCACATGACAAAATATGATTTCTATCAGTTACAAAATATAATGGATATAGCATACATAATACATTATAAAGCTGAAAATGTTTGCAATAACTTTAGGAAGAGATTAAATTAGATACTTTATCAATAATTCAACTATCTAAAACAGACATTTCTTTTATCAAATATATCCAAAACCTAATGTCTTGATTTATTTTTCTAGTCCTTCAAAATGACATAAACACAATTATCACAGTATGATGTTACCACACTGGTTTCTATGCTATAAGATTTTGCAATATAATGGGGAAAGAAACATCTACATAATGCATCCAATCACAATAGCTTGAGCTGAGGTGTTTTCTCCTCCATTTAATCCATTAATAGGTAAGCAAATTATTCATAGGGCATTAAGCAAAAGATGCGAGGGATACATATGGAGTCATTTAAGACTAAATAAGATGTGTTACTATCTAGTTTTCCAAGCTAGTCATAAGTCACTTTCCTGGTCTAAATACATTATTAGTTCTTTCCAAAGCATCCATGATGTAAAAGTTGGATATCAACATCAGACTTTTACAAGATCAA
>NC_051418.1:30907952-30908047 GCF_015228065.2 Penaeus monodon
TAGGATTTAAAAATCACTAAACAAGTCCAGGTTTTTCGTCTATTTTTTCCTGAGGAACCACTAAAATACATGGCCTGCAAATAACAATTAGATTT
>NC_051418.1:30910190-30910796 GCF_015228065.2 Penaeus monodon
ACTGGATGGAGCATTGAAATCCTTGTTATATGTTACTTTAATAGAAACTATAGTAGCTATAAACGGAAATTGGATAAGTTCTATCCAAATATACTTGAAACTGCTGTATCTAGGATAGAGATTTAGGAGAAACCCACAGTAGACTCTATTGCCAGGTTAGAGGCTTGGTCATTATTTGAAGATCCCAAGCTCATGAGATCAAAAGTTGTGAAGGTTGAACCTGATGGACCACTGCCTACTGGTGGACATGTAAGACTGTTACGACATTTACTTAATTCCATTACATTTCTTGTATTTTATATTTATTCTAGATTCATCAGAACTACTTGAAATAGTCATACCATTTTGTTAAGGTTTAGAAAAGAATCACAATGATTTCAAAATGGGCATTTATTTCTCAGGAGATATTGTGGTACACTGTCAGGTGATCACCATGCCTTTCGCAACTTATGCCAAAACGACCATATAGCAATAACACATTATTTTCATCACCAACAAATCTTGGAGCTGCCACTACTAAAGTCTGCTTGGTTCCATATGCAAACTGGCACACAGCAATCAAGACCTTCTCCCAAAAGTATCAGTTCATGGAGCAAACATGGAAAG
>NC_051418.1:30911179-30911926 GCF_015228065.2 Penaeus monodon
GCAAAGCACTACTGAGGATGAATGAGTTATTTGCAGAAGCAACTGACTAAATTCCAAAATATGGGTGTATATATATGTATATGAAAAAGAAACAGTTGTTTATCTGCGTTTATAATCGCTTCAATCACACCACTAGCACAACTTGTAAACAGAGATGGTGAGTTAGTCCAAAATCAAAAATAAATTGTACAAGGATAATCAGCTTGAAATTCAACTTCAATGCAAAAATCAATCATGTAAAAAATATAGCGAATGCAATATATATAATTAAAAATAAAAACCAAAAGTTTTTATTTTTCAATTTAAGTTGAGCCTCTCTACTGTGCACGAATATCCAAACTATGACAATTATGTGATGAAAAAAACCAGTCCATGTATATGGGTACAGAGTGCACCAAGAAGTCTATGCACCATATACAAGCATTTGTTTGGTGTTAAAGCATGTGTGATGACGCCATAAAAAACTTCCACACAGATTAATTTCACAAGATGAGCATAGATTTTGTTTTTATCTGTATATTAAATCAAAGGAGCCCACAACTATTTTGCTAGAAAACCCTTATTGTTAAGATTAATTAAACATGCCATAGTGCCAACAAAAAACCATAGGAAACAGCTGATTAACAAGAAGCAAATAGTATTTGAAGCGATACTTCTAAACATTGATTCCAGTTTTACATTGTATTAGCTTTTGAATCTGCAGGCCTACTGATATCATGAATTTAAAAGATATATGTTGGATATAGG
>NC_051418.1:30913152-30913239 GCF_015228065.2 Penaeus monodon
ACTAACTGGAATATTAGTTTCAGGTTCTCACTGCCATTAGTAAAAAATACAAGGTAAAACTGGTTGTAAATAGACAGAATGGGACTG
>NC_051418.1:30913336-30913501 GCF_015228065.2 Penaeus monodon
ATACTAAACTCACTAATTAATGAAGTACGCGATAGGTAAAAAATAATGGAAAGCGAGAAAATAGGTCACAACAACTGCCATGTCCACAGGATCAGGGGGGGTCATGGTTGGAGGCCTGGTAGGGAAAATATGGTGGTCAGATGGGGATCTGGGGTGAAAGTCCAC
>NC_051418.1:30915154-30916186 GCF_015228065.2 Penaeus monodon
TTGAAAGATTGGATGGCTGTGTGAAACTATAAAATTACAATTGTCTGACCAAATGAACAATTTTAAAGCAGATTTTTATCTTGTTACTGTAAAGTATCATAAAAAAAATCAAACATGATATCAACCCTTTGTCTTCCTCACTTCACATACATGATAAAAATTTACTCACATAAAAACATGTATGAAATCAACAGATGAACAAAAAAATATAAACAGCAATGGACGTAATGAAATTCTTCTGAACACAGCTGACTAGATGAAAAGAAATAAAAGAGTCATCAATTATCACAAAATTCGAGGACCAATAACGAAATTCAAGCTGTTCTTTGGACCCTTGTTAAATTATCACACTTGTCTCGTTCCGCAGAAAATGTAAATCAAGCAAGCTGACAAGCCATACTCATCTCTCACGACGTGGTGGAGACACACAGGAATATCACTTCATAAAAAAAATCAACCGAAAAGCTGAATTAACACGACTTACAAGAAAATTTGACCTAGTGACTTCGCAGTTGCGTAGCGCGAACACAAGGAAACCTCAGAAGTCAAGTTGTTGCGGCAAATTTTAACCTTTCATTGTACATAACTCTTCAATGAAAGTTTCCAGAGACAAACCTAAGGCTTCCTTGACATGAATGAAAGCAATACCTACGTGTGCTGAGAGTATGGACGTGGAAACCCGTGGTGAACCTCGGCCTCACTCCGACCTGAGCGATCAAGCTGGCCCGACTCACTCTGTGTTGTCGTCTGTTGTTGCTTTCATGGAGGAAAAAACAAGGAGTGAATGAATAAAGGTTCCTACTTAATTGCTACTTTGTTTAACATTATCGTATTGTATAAGTGCATGAGTTTTATTTGGAAGAGAGCATAGAGTCAGGCAATAGGTGTATTTCACCTTTTCTAAAGGTCTACCACAATGTTCATCAAGAGAGCTGACGTGTTCTCCATGTGTTTTTCTTCTCTTGTTCGCGGCTGTAAGAATCGATAAGCTTAAGAGGCGCGACGAAGTCTGGCATTTTTAACTGTTGGCAG
>NC_051418.1:30919423-30919673 GCF_015228065.2 Penaeus monodon
TCTGGCAGAGTCTAGTGATATACAAGTTTGACCAAGGAGTTGTCCGCCTCATGATACCAGAGACTCTGCATCAACAGGTTGCAGCTAACCTCCATGCGGGGCATTAGGCACTAGACAGCATGTTTCAGGGGACAAAGCAGGCAGTGTACTGGCCCGGAATGGAAGGCGGCCTGCAGTACTTTCGTAATGCCCGTGGTCACCTGCTACGCACACGTTCCTCCATCTCAAGCAGCTAAACCACTTATCTTGA
>NC_051418.1:30921490-30923001 GCF_015228065.2 Penaeus monodon
AGACAGGGGCATTAGTTGGGTCACTTGTCCCCCTAGACTGTTTGCACCTCCATCCTACAAGGGCCACAATTTTTACTTATAGCTTAAAATACACCAATAATTATTGTACCTCCTAGTGTAATCATTTGGGGCTGCACATTGATCATGGTCATCCTACAGTTTCGGTACCAGCCCAGGACATGATAAATGTGGTAAGCCTACTACTGACCTCCCATTTTAGACATGGTGTGGAATACCAGATAACATGTCGAATGGGGTGGGGGTATAGTGAGTCTTTCTCAGACAGGGGGAATTTTGCGTCTGATAGATGGTGAGCTGCAGCTGGGCCCGTCTTCTTGGTAACAACCACCATCCTTGCGCACCACTCCGTTGCTTCTCTGACTAGCACTAGCTCAATCATTTCTCTCCCCACTTCTTCGTCCAGTTGTCACTTCACCTTCACCTCCCGACTGACATGTGGTGTAGTGCTTTGCATCCTGAATGGGTTTGATGCACTTGCCAGCCTTCACAGGCAATGGGTGCTGCTGGCTGCTGTTGAAGGTTGATTTGAGAAGTTTGAAGGAGCCACTCCAACTGCGGTGTACCTTTTTTGTCATTGTGGGCTGTTGGCAGGACGCTCAGCCACTGTAAAATCGCAGTCTGAGGAGACAGGTGCCCCAAAGCCAGGCTTACAAGGGCAGATACAGTGGACTAGCATCGTGCATGCCTTCAGTGATATAGCAGTGGCTGCTCATCTCAATGAAAAAAGACCTGAATCGTCGAGTGGCCACTGCAATGTATTTGGCTGAGCCAAGGTTCTTCAGTCCAGACACACCTGCGTACGATTAGGTTTAAATGACCCTCTTTTATGATATACAGACACCATAATTTGTGGTTGAGCAGGTGTCTTGCTGGTAACAGCAACCACAATGCCTGAAGCTTCAATATCCTCTTCCACTTCTGTGTGCTTTATGTTACCCCTGTACATTTTTTTCAGGTGCCCAACCTTCCCGTAGCAATGGCAGGCAAGCAGCCGGGTTTGGTTACACTGTCTTCCCTGATACGGTGGGGCTGTCACAGTTACCACACAGATGGGGTTAGCTAGTTGGCGTATGCCTGCAGCTAGCTGCAAGTCACTGTCTTGTGGTATACCTGTCAGTGGCACGGCACTGGCTGCCGCCATACATACCTGTTCAGTTGGCCCCCCTTTGGGCTACCTCAAACGCTGTGCAGTGTTCACACAGCGAGTCCACATCACTCAAAGATATACACATACAAAACACTTTCACTCTTAGTGCCACACGTACAAGCCTGACATTAACTTAAATAGCAGTAAATACTCCAATAGATTATCATCACAATGAAACTCACAATCCACCAAATACTGAGCCAACACAAAATTGTTACTTATAGGTTCACTAGGAAGTTGAATGAGAACGAAAAACTTGCACCAATTAGCTGCTTCATTGGTTGCTTGACGAACGATGCGACGAATGGTGTTCAAAGCTGCCACTCCATCCATTCCTGCATCC
>NC_051418.1:30923839-30923916 GCF_015228065.2 Penaeus monodon
CTGACTCAGTGGGGAGGCAACTATGCCGAGCGAGGCTGCGCTGGTAACGGGTGTGGTGATTGTGGCGTCTGCCACAA
>NC_051418.1:30925655-30926176 GCF_015228065.2 Penaeus monodon
CATTTATTCGAATGGGTGATGACCATGTGCCACTTGGGGTGTTTTTCTTCATTTGAATGTACTTGCTGACACCCTTTCGGCACACCTTTGTTGTCTTTTATTAAACGCCCCACCTCCAGGAGTACAGAAAATTAATTTTAGGTGGCAACTCCTTGCCTGAGTAAGCGGTGGAGTCGCCATCGGCAGCAGTTGGCGGGTAATCTCGGTTGCGAAGGGAGTGTGAATGTGGGCTAGGCTGACTTTTGTGTTCGTGTTATCGGTGTTTTTTTTTCGTTATGTTCAGTGTCACTGCCTGTGCATTTTCCGTAAATGAACTCAACTGTGATATGTGACCTAGGTGACAGCAATAAATGCCGTGGAAAATGGATATTGGTGTCTCCACTCCTGTAGACTTATGATGTAACTTTGCCCGGCTTTTTCCCCTGTCCATGCTCATATCCTGTAATTCACGACCCAAGGAATACTTGCCAGCTCCTGTAGAAAGGGTGAGTGGCAGAGTAGCTGCATTCCAACTACAACAC
>NC_051418.1:30931218-30931323 GCF_015228065.2 Penaeus monodon
TAATCATGGCATCATGAATGGCACCATGATTAAGGGCCTTTTCGGCACCCCAATTGTTAACGTTAACGAAAAGACTTAACAGTTCGGAGAGCTGTTAAGGTTTTG
>NC_051418.1:30932037-30932183 GCF_015228065.2 Penaeus monodon
TAAGATATCGAGATAATTAATGAAAAAAAATGGAAGTGTGCAACGTTGCCCTACTGTACAACCAATTCAACCAATCCACATCGGAAAAAAAATTATGACCTATTACCAGCACTTAGATTGTAGTGCCACATGTATCATTTTAAACA
>NC_051418.1:30937770-30942403 GCF_015228065.2 Penaeus monodon
AACTCGTGTAGCTCAGCAGAGCTCCGTATTTTATTCACCTTTCCCCTCAAATGGAACAACCAAACAACATAAAACATGGTGGCAGCTATACTCCGTCTCCAAGAATAGACAAAGAGGGGAAAAAGGTAATAACAATCTGGAGATACCGAAATATGATTAAAACAGGAGAGGTAAGCGACCAACCAACAGAGACTAGTGCCACGTCGCGCCTAAATCACGAAACATTCACTCTCGGCAAAGAAATCAAGACAAAAAAGACTGAAGTATATAAGAAGCAGGCGAAAGTAACTTACAGTTCGCTTCATAGTTCCTGTGTACCCGACGCAGCTAAACTTTGGTGCCACCATAACTGTCTTAATACTCGCACTGCCACGTCAACAGCCATCAAAATGGCCGGCGCCGAAAATGGTCGTCCCTCGCCAAGTATGAACTGGAAAAACTAGCGATTCGTTGGCGCGCTTATGACTTTCAAAAAACGTAACATATACTTCAAAGTTGAGAAGATACCAAGAGAAGAACAGTCAAACCATATCATTCTGTACGCAGATACTCCCGGGCAGGAAATGATAGAGGCAAGCAGTCTGAATGAAGAAGATATGAAAGACCCTGACAAAGTTTGGGGTGCTCTTCAGACTCAGGTAAAACCTAAGACTAATAAATATGTCGACAGACTCCGGGTATGAAGATTTATTCAAAGAGAAAGGGAATCTTGTGATGAATTCATGCTAAGAGATGCAAATTTACTGAGACAGAGCACGAATCATGGATGGAATCCATAGTAATGATTTGCAAAGAAGCCTTATTATGGAAGGTGAAGACATAAGGTTGAGCAAAGCCATTGACATTGCAAGATCCTTTGAAGCAACCATAAGAGATACCAGAGACATGAGAGCAAAAACAGTCAGGACTTAAATGTTGATGCTGTTAGACAAAATTTTAGAAGGGCATCAAATCCATGCAAGAAATGTGGGCGAGCACACAATAAATACTCCCCACAATCCTGCCTAGCATATGGTGCCAGGTGCAATACATGTGGCAAGATGAATCATTGGCAAAAAATGTGTCTGTCAGTACCAGAAGATAAGAAAAAAACGTACCAGAGTAAGAACACGGGCCAAAGACAATACACCAGAAATAAAGTCCATAGGAACTTCAACAGTGGCAATGCATGAGTTCAGCCAAGATGACCCTAATGAGGACTATTTCACAATAAGGTCTGTTAGAGTAGCAGAGGTGTCAAACAATGATGATAGTGAAGCCCTTCGAACTATCAAAGTCAGAACCCCCAGCAACAAGACTGGCTCAATGACAGTTAAAGTCGATACAGGGGCTGGAGCAAACCTGCTTCCAATAAGAGCATTTCGAATCATGTACCCAGATTCATTAGATGCTTATGGAAAGCCAAAAATCAGTCTGACTAACAACTGCCAAAAGAATTTGGTTGCAGTGAACAATCTGAAACTCAAGCATTTTGGGTCAATCAAATTAAAGTGCACATTCGGCAACTCGAACTGGGTCAATGCAGACTTTTACATTCTGTTCCAAGAAGTTGGACCAATCATTTTGGGTCTGCCAAGCCTGAGAGCCCAAGACATGGTCACAATTCATGAGACACAGATGTACTCTCACCCAACCATGGCCGTCCAGTCAGTGGATGATTTAAAGAAATCATACCCAGATCAGTTCGATAGAATTGGAAATTTTCAAGGGAAATACCACATAGTGCTGAAAGAAGGTTCAAGACCAGTCGTCCATGCACCAAGAAAATTTCCTATACATAAAAAGGACAAACTCCAAAACCGGCTTACAGAAATGGAAAAAGTAGGAGTTATAAAAAAGGTGTCGGAACCCACAGATTGGGTCAACAGCATGGTCTGCACCATGAAGAAAGATAGCAGTCTACGCATATGTTTAGATCCAAAAGATTTAAACAAAGCTATAAAGAGAAGCCACCATAAGACCCCCACACAAGAGGAAATCACACACAAGCATGCAGACTCAAGATTCTTCAGCAAACTTGATGCAAAGAATGGCTATTGGTCAGTCAAGCTTGATGAAACCAGTTCCTTCCTCACTACATTCAACACTCCTTTTGGCCGCTACAGATATCTCAGAATGCCTTTTGGTCTGGTTATGTCACAAGATGTTTTCCAGCAAAAAATGGATCAGATCCTCGAAAACTGCTCTGGTACCATTGGCATCACTGACGATGTCGTCGTGTTTGGAAAAACTGAAGAGGAGCACGACAAAAATCTGCATAACCTCTTCAAGATTGCCAAGCAGTAAGGATTAACTTTCAACAGTGCAAAATGCATGATCAAGCAGGAACAAGCGAAATTCTTTGGCACTGTTTATGACAAGGAAGGCTCTCACCCAGATCCAGACAAGGTATCAGCAATTAAAGCACTGCCGAGCCCTAGAAATGTCACAGAGCTGCAAAAGTTTTTAGGGATGGTCACCTATATGTCGCCATTTACCCCAAACCTGGCTGATGAAACTGCGCCGCTTAGAAGTCTCCTAAAAAAAGGAATAGACTTTACATGGTCACCGACCCACGAGAAGGCATTTGAACACATAAAGGATATTCTGTGCACAGATGCAACACTGGCACATTTCAATCCAAATAAACCAACAGTCATACAAGTAGATGCATCTCAAAAAGGCATTGGTGCTGCAATAGTACAAGACAACAAGCCTATTGCGTATGCATCCAAGTCTCTGTCTGAAACAGAGCAACGCTATGCCAATATAGAAAGAGAACTACTTGCAGTGGTGTTTGGATGTGAAAGATTTCACATGTATGTATATGGCAAAGCCTTCCAAGTGGAGAGTGACCATAAACCGCTAGAAATGATTCAGCTAAAGAATCTGACAGCAGCACCGCCCAGGCTGCAGGTATGTTGATGAGGCTGCAGCACTATGATGTCACAATCCGATACAAGTCAGGAAAAGATCTTTTATTAGCAGATGGTCTGTCACGTTTGCCATCAACGGACAACCAACACATTGGTCTAGACCTGCATATCAACTTTGTTACATTCAGCAACGAAAAATTAGACCAACTTAGACAGGAAACCTCTAGTGACGGCACACTCCATGGACTAAAAGAAGTCATTATCCAAGGATGGCCAGAAAAAATGAAAGATCTACCAAGGATGTTACAACAATACTGGTCCTTCAGAGATGAGTTATCTATTGAAGATGGGCTAGTGATAAAAGGCAGCAGAGTCATAATCCCAGCATCAATGCAAAAACTTGTGCTTGACCGCATCCACGAAGGGCACCAAGGCATCACAAAGTGCCAACTTCGAGCCAAAGACTCCGTGTACTGGACTTCAATCAACAAGGACATTGAAGAGATAGTTCAGCAGTGTCCCACATGCCAAGAAACGTCAAGGTCGCAAACAAAGGAAACCCTCATCCCGCATGAACTTCCTACACAACCATGGAAATATGTTGGAACAGATCTTTTCCATTATGGAGAAAATGACTACCTGATTGTTGCTGACTACTACTCAAAGTTTCCAATTATCAGAAAAATGCCCATACACGTTACAAGCACGGCTGTGATCAAGGCATTGAAGAATTTGTTTTCTGAGTATGGAGTCCCTGAAAGAGTATATAGTGACAATGGACGTCAATACAGCTCTGAAGAATTTGTTAAGTTTGCTTCGAACTGGGAGTTTGAACATATAACAAGCTCACCCCACTATCCTCAGTCCAATGGATTCATCGAGAAGACCGTTCAGACGGTCAAAAACACCATCAATAAGGCAAAAAGAAGCAACCAGGATCCGGATATGGCATTGTTAACTATATGTACCACACCACTGGATAGCAAGTTGCCAAGCCCAGCAGAACTTCTAAACGGGAGGAAGATGAGGAGCAACCCCTTCACCTGCCTACAAAGGAAAGGCAGAAACAAGAAGTCTATGAGAACTTCAAGAGGAAGCAAGACACACAAAAGCAGTATTATGACCCAGGAGCAAAAGACCAACAGATACTGCTACCAGGCCAAGCTGTTCGAGTTCAAGACCACATAACTGGAAGATGGACACCCGCCACAGTCATTGAGAAATCCCAAGAACCTCGATCCTACATAGTGGAGACACAAAATGGAGGTATCTTGAGAAGAAACAGGAAGAACAAAAGTGAATATGAATAACAATGAAGATCATGAGAGCAAAGCTCTAAAAGTAGTGCCTCAAGAACAAGAATTACCCTATGAAGGCACAAGAACAAGATATGGCCGTACCATCAAGAAGCCCAATAGACTGAACTTGTAATCAGTTCCGTTCTCTATAGTGTGTATGTGAAATGCTTTGTAGTGTTAAGGAAAGTGCTATCATAATGGCCAGTATACTAACCTGATTCTCAAAACAAGGTGCTATGTTCCTACCTGATTCTCTTTGAAAATAACTGAAAAAGGTGCTAATTCTCATTTTACATGTCTGTAAACTACAAAGCATTCTCAGGTGCAATCTCAGTTACCCAACTTAAGAAGCTCAATGAATGTCAAACTATATTTTTGATACACTTCAGATTCTCACATATTTTGTAACTAACTACCAAACATTATATCTCATATATGATAAGAATCTAACCCCCTTTTTTTGTTTCTTGAAAGAGAGGG
>NC_051418.1:30942548-30942624 GCF_015228065.2 Penaeus monodon
AACTCGTGTAGCTCAGCAGAGCTCCGTATTTTATTCACCTTTTCCCCCCAAATGGAGCAACCAAACAACATGTAAA
>NC_051418.1:30942848-30943472 GCF_015228065.2 Penaeus monodon
ACAATGTGTTGAATTGTATTATTCAGTTCTTTAGTCTGATTCCAGGCTACTGTCACAACATTTTTTTTTTAACAGGAGTCGAGGGGCGAGGCTACGCTTTGGGCTTGGAGCCATATTCAAACTGAAAATAGTTTAAAAACATGAAATTTAATACAGGACAGTAAAGTCATACCATAATGTAGATATAATTCGTATAGAGCAGTATTGGTGATATATTCAACTTTAAAAGTCAGAAAGAACTGCTGTTTTGGGGATAGTTACTAGATGTCACTATTTTTCTTATTTTCATATAAGTCATAGATTCCCAGGCACTTAAAAGTTAACCTAAGCATGTATTTCATATTTGTTACGATTTTGTAATTTGTAGAAGCCGAAAGTAGTGTGTAATGTTGTAGAAAAAAAACAGTAAAAAAAATATAAACTGCTGTAGATTCCCAGGAATAGGGTTGAGCCAGACTTTTGGCAACGGTGCATCAAATTATATTTTATAAAGAATCGAGCAACAGGGGCTTTACCTGTCTATAGACAACATTTGGCATCGGAAAAGAAAGCTCCTTTAATGTGATGACATTCAGGGCATTACCAATTCACCGAATACCCAATCACACATACATATATTCATAC
>NC_051418.1:30944991-30945402 GCF_015228065.2 Penaeus monodon
TGTAAATGCAATATCAATATAAATGCATTGTAATGTAATAAATACGGAAAAATAAAACTATGTCGATAACGAAAAGGAGCAATGCTAGGGAAAATGAACCCTGTCAAAGAGAAAGTAACATTATCACTATCGTAAATTGATAATTCAAGTTATCAAAATCACAAATTTATTTTAAAACAAGAAACAATGAAAAAATTATATAAACTTGAAATTCGAAAAGAAATATAAGAAAATATTTGAATATGGCAATTCATACATTGGTTAAAAGAGGGGAGAAAGTGTCATCACTTGACATGACCTAACGTGAATTGACCCTGGGTACTAAATGTTAATTGAACAACAATTGAAATAAACCGGTGAAACATTTGTAAACATAAAACGTATTTACCATTTTTGTAATATGAAAAATTC
>NC_051418.1:30950094-30950215 GCF_015228065.2 Penaeus monodon
GAACACGTTATCATTGACATAAATGGAAACTGATACAGTAATCTCTGTTCATTATGCGGACAAAGCCCTACAAAAAAAAACAGGCGTTTATCATTATTTTATTTTATTCAAATGGATAACA
>NC_051418.1:30952625-30952745 GCF_015228065.2 Penaeus monodon
TGTTATCCATTTGAATAAAATAAAAATAATGATAAACGCCTGTTTTTTTGTAGGGCTTTGTCCGCATAATGAACAGAGATTACTGTATCAGTTTCCATTTATGTCAATGATAACGTGTTC
>NC_051418.1:30956837-30956987 GCF_015228065.2 Penaeus monodon
AATTCTACCAGCTTCTACCTCGTATCAGCGTTCAATTTTTGACAACAATAAACACTTAGATCAGTATGATGAGCAAATAGAATGATATTACCCTATCGGATTTCCAATTATGTGAAAGGCAACGTATTATACAGATAAAGAGAGAGAAAG
>NC_051418.1:30957087-30957528 GCF_015228065.2 Penaeus monodon
TCCTCCACGAGCGCCGCCGCTTACCTTTTGAGAAGAGGTGACAATAGCGTTTATTGCCTGAGAAGAGAAAACGCTCGAGTTATGTAGAGTAATGCACAGTAAATATGCAGTAAATATGCCCGCTTAACTCAGTCTGTGTAGCCCCCCTTGAGAGGTCTGCCATGGCGCGAAAGGGACGTACCTTCACACGAGGGCTGAAAGAACAGGCTGACCAGGAGCAAGAGCCTCAGAACGGCCATCCTGAAACAACGCTGCGCTGGCTGCGACTGACAATTCCTGGGGCAGGCACAGCCCTTTATTTCCAAGAGATAAACAGATATTTTACTCATCATAATTGGACAGCAGATAGTATAATTAGTTGGTGCTCATTACGAAGATAAAACCTGCCGAGTGGTGCGTGTTTATCGGAGTGTGATTTTCTGGCATCCTCCTCGCAACTGG
>NC_051418.1:30960623-30961255 GCF_015228065.2 Penaeus monodon
ACAGCGAAGGTGGCTGACCCACCTGGAGGGCAAGCCCGGTACAAAATGGGCATTTGGCTTAGCAGTGTAAAAATAGCTTGAAAGCCTTACTACACGATATATCCAAGGAAATCCATGGACTTAAAATCAGGAAAGCAGTCCGAAAGACGATAAAGGAAGCCACACTTCCGAAAGGAGGGCTGCCTCGTTAGGAAAAAAATCGGGTTTGCAGGCGGCCCCCTGACCGTCCCCAAGCGCCCGCACAGCAACTAAAACGAAATATGACAAAGAAAGGCAAGGAGATAAATACTATCTGGAATGTAAGAAGCACGCATCAGATTAGAAAGCTGGGGCAATGCCACACAAAAGATGCATGGATGATAATTAACAAAGTGGACACAAGTGAAATAAGATAGCCCGTAGGAGAAATATAAAAGTGTGAGAAAGACCTATTCATCAGGTGAACAAAACAGCAGAAAGGGAAGTTGGAGTCTTAATAGGCGAGAGGGTTACACGATATGTACAAGGATTATATGCGGTATCAGAGAGAGTACAATTAGTTATTCACATCTATGCCCCAACAACATAATAACTTTTACCAACACATGGGTACATCAATTGAGCAGTGCAAAAATCATGAATAAACAATAGCT
>NC_051418.1:30961662-30961772 GCF_015228065.2 Penaeus monodon
GTGACAGCCAAGTACAAAATTTTAAGGGAAACTGAATCAGATTGAGAAAGGAACACTCAAGACCAAGGGATATCGTACCAAGCAATAACTGAAGCAATAAGCAACTCTTC
>NC_051418.1:30961862-30963254 GCF_015228065.2 Penaeus monodon
TACTCAGAGATGAAAAAGCAAGAGTTGGAAAGATAAAATTGGGGAAATATCACAGGGAATGCCACAAAACAAAGGAAATTGCTTAAATATCAAGTAAGAAGAAAAGAACTTGGATAAAGTAATCAGACTGGCGTACGATCAAACAGCGAAAATTACTGGAAGAAGACATCTTAAGATCTGCAGCAATAAAAGCAAAGAAAATAAAAGAATAAAGGAAATGCGGGAATGTTGAACGTTAAAATATATACAAATAATAAAACAAGATGTAGAAAAACTAAACTGAATACAATGAGAAGGGCTTTCCACAAAAAAAAACTGATTAGTGGGAAAGTATATAAAAGGAAGAGGCTGTTGGTAAGGATAGTATCACCACGGGATACTAAGTGAAGATTTGCGAAGTTAGTGACAAAACTTTACTTAAATTCATTACAGAGTCAAAAAAGACATCAGAGCGTAGCAAACATCTAACCTCGTATCAGAATTGGGTAACAAAAATAATTCTGAGAATTCTCAAGCAGAGTAAGAATGAAAATATGAAAAGAAATATCTACGTTTTACGAAAGGGAAGGGACAAACGAAGGAATATTCTCTATCAGAATACTTGGAGAGAGATATTAGAAAAAAACAGCAAGATGTGTATTTGTGTTTTATAAATTCTAAAATAGCGTTGATATGGTAAGACAGGAAAAAATAATAAAACATGTAAAGGTTTGGAAATAGTGGGAGCGAATTAAGAATATAACATCAATCCTGGAAACAACGCTCCAAAGTTAGGTTAGAATCTGAAGAAAAAGGTAAGACAGGTTTTAAGAGAGGAGTCGGGTAAGGGCGCATTAGTTACCCATTTTTCAACCTATACGGGAAAATGATAATGAAAGGAAAAACAACTCGAAAAGCATCAGTATTGGATAACATAACATTAAAAGATCCGATAACTAAAACTATGCTGATATCGACACTGAAGAAAAAACAGAACATTTGTAAACACGATAGACGAAGACCAGTGAACGGATGGAAAAAAACAACAGAAGTCTTGGTAATTAACAAAAACAAAATGTACTAAACTATGGATTACAACTGAAAAACAATGTATAACCAAGTACATAGCTTCAAATGTTTACGTATACATTACTGAGCATAAAAAAAATAAGAATAAGTAATTACACACCTATTTTTTATTACGGGAATCCTGGCAAACAAATCAATGAGTATAGAAACTGGAATACAAGCTATCAAGACACATATTTGGCCTAGCCTTCTTTACAGGTGTGGACATAGTGCAAAATAAACTAAAAGCCAAGGAAACATGTGGAGAAGGGTGATGATGATGGACGTCAGAGGACAAACAAATGAGGAAGTGTACGTATAGATTGGGTTGACAATGAATTGACG
>NC_051418.1:30963315-30963543 GCF_015228065.2 Penaeus monodon
ATACGATGTGCTAAGCGTACAAGAGCAGACAGAGAACTTTATGAATAGAGTAGTAAAAAAGCTTAGGAAAAATACAGCACCATCACAACAAACAAGAAAGGAGTCCTACAGATATGGCATAAACATAACATACACATGAAAACACACACTACATATTTAGTATAAATGTACAAAGAGGATGTGGGTGTAGATGATGTGATGAAAACATAGAAAAATTGGATGATTAAA
>NC_051418.1:30965058-30965152 GCF_015228065.2 Penaeus monodon
TGTTTGTTGTGATGGTGCTGTATTTTTCCTAAGCTTTTTTACTACTCTATTCATAAAGTTCTCTGTCTGCTCTTGTACGCTTAGCACATCGTAT
>NC_051418.1:30965211-30965940 GCF_015228065.2 Penaeus monodon
ACTCGTCAATTCATTGTCAACCCAATCTATACGTAACACTTCCTCATTTGTTGTCCTCTGACGTCCATCATCATCACCCTTCTCCACATGTTTCCTTGGCTTTTAGTTTATTTTGCACTATGTCCACACCTGTAAAGAAGGCTAGGCCAAATATGTGTCTTGATAGCTTGTATTCCAGTTTCTATACTCATTGATTTGTTTGCCAGGATTCCTGTAATAAAAAATAGGTGTGTAATTACTTATTCATTATTTTTGTTATGCTCAGTAATGGTAATACGTAAACATTTGAAGCTATGTACTTGGTTTATTACATTGTTTTTCAGTTGTAATCCATAGTTTTAGTACATTTTGTTTTTGTTAATTACCAAGACTTCTGTTGTTTTTTTCCATTCCGTTCACTGGTCTTCGTCTATCGTGTTTACCAAATGTTCTGTTTTTTCTTCAGTGTCCGATATCAGCATAGTGTTATAGGTTATCGGATCTTTTTAATGTTATGTTATCCAATACTGATGCTTTCGAGTTGTTTTTCCTTTCATTATCATTTTCCCGTATAGGTTGAAAAAATGGGTAACATAATGCGCCCTTACCCGACTCCTCTTCTTAAAAACCTGTCTTACCTTTTTCTTCAGATTCTACCCTAACTTTGGAGCGTTGTTTCCAGGATTGATGTTATATTCTTAATTCGCTCCCACTAATTTCCAAACCTTTACATGTTTTATTATTTTTTCC
>NC_051418.1:30966152-30966425 GCF_015228065.2 Penaeus monodon
ACGAGGTTAGATGTTTGCTACGCTCTGATGTACTTTTTGACTCTGTAATGAATATTAAGTAAAGTTTTGTCACTAACTTCGCAAAATCTTCATCTTAGTATCCCGATGGTGATACTATCCTTACCAACAGCCTCTTCCTTTTATATACTTTCACCACTAATCAGTTTTTTTCTCTGTGGAAAGCCCTTCTCATTGTATTCAGTTTTAGTTTTTTTTCTACATCTTGTTTTTTTTATTATTTGTATACATTTTCAACAGTTCAACATTCCCGCA
>NC_051418.1:30966460-30966712 GCF_015228065.2 Penaeus monodon
GCTGCAGATCTTAAGAATGTCTTCTTACCAGTAATTTTCGCTGTTTGATCGTACGCCAGTCTGATTACTTTATCCAAGTTCTTTTCTTTCTTTACATTGTATATTTAAGCAATTTTCCTTTGTTTTGTGGCATTCCCTGTGATATTTACCCCAATCTTTATCTTTCCATACTCTATGCTTTTTCATCCTTCTGAGTATTTCTTCAGTCATTCGTGGTTTCTTGGCTGTATTTTTTCTTTTCTTTTTTTTCTT
>NC_051418.1:30966755-30966869 GCF_015228065.2 Penaeus monodon
TAGAATGAGTTGCTTATTTGCTTGTTATTGCACTTGGTACGATATCCCTTTGTGTCTTGAGTGTTACCTTCTCAATCTGATTCAGTTTCCCTTAAAATTTTGTACTTGGCTGTC
>NC_051418.1:30967259-30967890 GCF_015228065.2 Penaeus monodon
AGCTATTGTTTATTCATGATTTTTGCACTGCTCAATTGATGTACCCATGTGTTGGTAAAAGTTATTATGTTGTTGGGGCATAGATGTGAATAACTAATTGTACTCTCTCTGATACCGCATATAATCCTTGTACATATCGTGTAATCCTCTCGCCTATTAAGACTCCAACTTCCCTTTCTGCTGTTTTGTTCACCTGATGAATAGGTCTTTCTCACACTTTTATATTTCTCCTACGGGCTATCTTATTTCACTTGTGTCCACTTTGTTAATTATCATCCCATGCATCTTTTGTGTGGCATTACCCAGCTTTCTAATCTGATGCGTGCTTCTTACATTCCAGATAGTATTTATCTTCCTTGCCTTTCTTTGTCATATTTCGTTTTAGTTGCTGTGCGGGCGCTTGGGGACGGTCAGGGGGCCGCCTGCAACCCGATGTTTTCCTGACGAGGCAGCCCTCCTTTCGGAAGTGTGGCTTCCTTTATCGTCTTTCGGACTGCTTTCCTGATTTTAAGTCCATGGATTTCCTTGGATATATCGTGTAGTAAGGCTTTCAAGCTATTTTTACACTGCTAAGCCAAATGCCCATTTTGTACCGGGCTTGCCCTCCAGGTGGGTCAGCCACCTTCGCTGT
>NC_051418.1:30970144-30970464 GCF_015228065.2 Penaeus monodon
TAAAATTTTGTTAGCTGAAGCATGGTCAGCATTTTTGACCTTCATTATGCACACTGTTTTTTTGATATGTACAAGTTTCATTCTAGGGTGGGGAGCTGATGCCATAATCTCAATGGTTTTGTCTGTGCTGCTCTTGCTGACCACCTGTCTATCGAGTTTGACTCACATGTCCATGGGAGACCTTAGGAGAGAATCCCAGGTTTAAGAGGTTAGCAGTTACTGTTTGTGAAAACAGATTTTCTGCTTGATTGTCCTAGGTAAGAGTAGCATAGTACTCTGGTCTCAGCCACAAACAGTACCTGAGGGAGGGTGTTAGGGCA
>NC_051418.1:30973132-30974146 GCF_015228065.2 Penaeus monodon
ATTTTATATATTAAAATAAAATATTTTTTTTTATATATAAAATTTTAAATATAAATCCATGCGAGGCAATACGAGTGGCACGGCGGCCCTTTGTGTGACAGCGGGTGGTGACCCCCCTGGGGGGAACCCCGGTAAAAAAGGGCTTTGGGCTTAGCAGGTAAAAATGCTTGAAAGCCTTACTCCCAATAATCCGGGAAATCCATGGACTTAAAATCGGAAAGCAGTCCAAAAAGACATAAAGGAAGCCCCTTTCAAAAAGGGGCGCTCGCAGGAAAAATCGGGTTGCGGGGGCCCCCCTGCGTCCCCCCAAGCCCCGACAGAAACAAAAAACAAATATGACAAAAAAGGCAGGAAGAAAAATACTTCTGGAATGTAAAAGCCACAGATAGAAAGGGGAAATTGCCCCCAAAAGAATGCATTGGATGATAATTAAACAAAGTGGAACAAGTGAAATAAGATAGCCCGTAGGAGAAATATAAAACGTGGAAAGACCTTTCATCAGGTGAACAAAACAGCGAAAGGGAATTTGGAGTCTTAATAGGCGGGGGGGGTTTACACGATAGTACAAGGATTATAGCGGTATCAGAGAGAGTACAATTAGTTTTTACATTATCCCCCAACAACATAAAATTTTTACAAAACATGGGTCTAAATTTGAGCAGTGCAAAATCATAAATAAAAAATAGCTAGGGTGATTTAAACGAAAAAAGTGGGAAAGGAAGGAGAGAGAGATATCCTTGGGCCCTTTTGGTCTTGGCGAAAGGTTGAAAGGGGTAGAGTGAACTGAATGAGCCAAGGTGCAAACGAGTTGTAATGAAATGGTTTCATATCCCAAGACAATTAAAGGGGTGGAAGTCCCGAGAGATAAAAAAAATTTAAACTGTTTTAATACGGTTAAATGCAAGATACGGGAAATCTGGTTACAAACCAAAACCCAGTCCCGGTACAGTTGAAACAGCGATCTATACTTGGTAGCTAAGATTAGGATTAAAACCCAAAGTATAAAATAAGCCG
>NC_051418.1:30974196-30974412 GCF_015228065.2 Penaeus monodon
TTCAGATGAAAAAGAGCAGATAAGTAGGGGTGACAGCCAAGTACAAAATTTTTAAGGAAAAACGAATAAATTTGAAAGGTAACACTCAAACACAAAGGGATTCGTACCAAAATGCAAAATCTTCATCTTAGTTCCCGTGGGTTTTAAACCCTTTCCCCAAAAGCCTCTTTTTTTAATTTTCACCAAAATAGTTTTTTTCTCTGTGGAAAAACCCCC
>NC_051418.1:30974523-30974738 GCF_015228065.2 Penaeus monodon
ATTGCGGATCTTAAATGTTTTCTTACCATTAATTTTCGCTGTTTGTCTACCCAGTCTGTTACTTTATCCATTTCTTTTCTTTTTTTACATTGTTATTAAGCTTTTTTCCTTGTTTTTGGCTTTCCCTGGGGATTTTCCCCAATTTTATCTTCCCCTATCTATGTTTTTTCATCCTTCTGAGTATTTCTTCATCTTTCGGGGTTTTTTGGGCTGTA
>NC_051418.1:30974767-30974947 GCF_015228065.2 Penaeus monodon
GTGTTGGGGTTTTGGGGTTTAGAATGATTGCTTATTTTTGTTATTGCATTTGGTAGATGCCCTTTTTGTGTCCGAGTGTTTTTTCCCCTAATGTTTGGGTTTCCCCTTAAGATTTTGATTTACGTCACCTCTACTTCATACTGCTCTTTTTCATCTGAATTTTTTTTGTCCTTACCTTAG
>NC_051418.1:30974999-30976387 GCF_015228065.2 Penaeus monodon
GGGGCTTTTTATACTTTTGAGTTTTAAATCCTAATCTTAGCTATCACAAGTATATGATCGTTGTTGCAATCGTACCGCAACGGGTTTTTTGGTTTTAACACAGTTTTCCCTTTCTTGCATTAACCGTAATTAAATCAGTTTAATTTTTTTATTCTCGGCGACCCCGTGTATATTGTTTGGTTGATGATGAAACCATTTCTTTACAACTCGTTTGAAATCTTGGCATATTCAGTTCCTTCTCACCTTTTTAAACCCTTTTCGCAAGAAAAAAACGGCCCAAGGATACTCTCTCGCTCTCTTCCCCTTTTGGTTTAAATCCCCCAAGTATTTTTTATCATGTTTTGCTTTCCAAAACTGATGTACCCATTGTTGGAAAAAAGTTTTATGTTGTTGGGGCATAGATATGAAAAAACTAATTGTACTCTCCTGAACCGATATAATCCTTGTACATATCGTAAAAACCCTTTGGCCTTTTTAAATCCAATTTCCCCTTTCTGCTGTTTTGTTCCCCTGATGAATGGGTCTTTCTCACACTTTTTTATTTTCCTACGGGCTATCTTATTTCAGGTGTCCCCTTTGTTAAATTATCCCCATGTTTTTTTTTGGGTGGCATTACCCAGCTTTCTAATTGTGCGTGCTTTTTAAAATTCCAGATAGTATTTATTTTCCCTTTGTTTCTTTGTATATTTCGTTTTATTTGCTGTGCGGGCGCTTGGGGACGGTCGGGGGGCCCCCCCTGCAACCCGATGTTTTCCTGACGGGGGCAGCCCTCCTTTGGGAAAGGTGGCTTCCTTTATCTCTTTCGGACTGCTTTCCTGTTTTTAAAGCCCCATGGATTTCCTTGGTATATGGTAGTAAAGGGTTTCAAGCTATTTTACAGCTAAGCCAAATGCCCATTTTGTACCGGGTTTTCCCCCCAGGTGGGTCACCACCTTTGCTGTCACACAAGGACCCCCCCCAAAAAACCCCCCCCCCCGTATTGCCTCGCAGGATTTTTTAATAATATATATTAAATTTTATATTACTTGCTCGCAAAAGCCGAGGTCATGGAATTCCTAAAATTGGAGGAGTCCGAGGATTTTTGGAGGAAAACCGGGGGAAAAAGGCAAAAAGCTGGATGCAGGGGGACTTCGAAGGCTCGAGGGGTGCTTGCGAACCAGAATTCGTTATGACACCCGTGGGGGTCGAGGCTCCCTTTTTCACTGATGCTTTCCCTTGAAAAGGGCTTCGCGTCCCCCCCTACCCTATCCATAGAGGGACCCTGACAGGTGCTCCACCGGGTCGAAATCTGGCTGAGGAGCTTTCCTTCTATTTTTTACCACTTAAACCCTTTTTAAAAAATTTTCAACGATCTTTTCCCATTGCAGTTTTTTAATAATATGTTTGGG
>NC_051418.1:30979700-30980694 GCF_015228065.2 Penaeus monodon
CCAGGTGCGAGGAGGATGCCAGAAAATCACACTCCGATAAACACGCACCACTCGGCAGGTTTTATCTTCGTAATGAGCACCAACTAATTATACTATCTGCTGTCCAATTATGATGAGTAAAATATCTGTTTATCTCTTGGAAATAAAGGGCTGTGCCTGCCCCAAGAATTGTCAGTCGCAGCCAGCGCAGCGTTGTTTCAGGATGGCCGTTCTGAGGCTCTTGCTCCTGGTCAGCCTGTTCTTTCAGCCCTCGTATGAAGGTACGTCCCTTTCGCGCCATGGCAGACCTCTCAAGGGGGGCTACACAGACTGAGTTAAGCGGGCATATTTACTGCATATTTACTGTGCATTACTCTACATAACTCGAGCGTTTTCTCTTCTCAGGCAATAAACGCTATTGTCACCTCTTCTCAAAAGGTAAGCGGCGGCGCTCGTGTTCTTTGAGGCGACATTTCCGGTTTATTGAGGGGCATGACGAGAAGATTGGAAGAAGAGAAGGGAGAGGGAGAGGAGATAGATTGAGGAAAAGGAAGAGGGACGGAGAAAGGGAGAGAGAGGATGAAAGGGGAGAAAAGAAGAAGAGAGGTGACAGGGGAGCAAGGAAAGAAAGAGAGGAGGAAAGCGGAGGAAGGGAGAAGAGAGAGGGGGAAAGGGGAGGCAGGAAGAAGAGAGGAAAAGAGGAGGAGGAAGACAGAGGAAGAGGGGAAGAGAAAGAGAAAGGGAAAAAAAAGAAGAGAGGGGGAGGCCGCTGTAGCTCATCTGGGTCCAGAGTCGCCCGTTTCCAGCGCCAGAGCAAGAGTTTCGTCTCGCGAACCTCTCCTCTTTTGAACCCCTTTCTGCTCTCCTTCCCTCTTGAACCCCTTCCTGCTCTCCTTCTCTCTTGAACCCCTTCCTGCTCTCCTTCTCTTTTGAACCACCTCCTGTTCTCCTACTCTCCTGAATCTCTTCCCGCTTCCCGGTAGATTTTGTTATATGTGACAAGATTACAGGAAAC
>NC_051418.1:30980916-30981213 GCF_015228065.2 Penaeus monodon
TTACGAAGATACGAGCGATCACTGATCGCCCCCTGGCCTTTCCTCCCACAGACTGCCCGACTACTTATTGCATTAAAAAAACCGTCCATCCCACTGAGAACAAGAACCGATTCTCATTCACCCTTCCCATTGAAGACACGAGCCAAATCTTATACGTCAGACCGGAGGTGAATCAAACCTCCAAATTGCTTCTGATATTTGGAGGAGAATCAAAGTCGACCAACCTCACGGCGGAACTCCGTATCTACTTGTGGAAGGGCGGTAAGGCCAGCCGCGAAGTTTCGTCTCCTCGGATGT
>NC_051418.1:30981535-30981788 GCF_015228065.2 Penaeus monodon
ATGCAAGAGGATCAGATACACAGGGATGCTCAGTTCATACTTGTTTCTCGCAGACGTCATGTTCTGTGCCGAAGCTCTTGGAAACAGGAAATGCTACAACCATCCAGACTATTTTGAAATACAGACTAACGATACTGTGTTCTTTAGTATTGTCTGTAAAACTGCTTCCCACAGTGAGTATCTTTGTATGTATTGCTCCAGTTGCAGCTCCTTGATTATTGTTTTTTTTTTATTCATTTTAATTAATTTAACT
>NC_051418.1:30981906-30982056 GCF_015228065.2 Penaeus monodon
ACTTTTATCCATTATTTATTTATCCTTTATTTATCCTTCCACACCAAGGTTTGCCACGTCGCACGTGGCATGCCATTTGAAAACGAACATTTGGAAATATATGGAACGTTTCACACAATGGCACGTCGCATTTGCCACGAGCATCCGGCG
>NC_051418.1:30982263-30983281 GCF_015228065.2 Penaeus monodon
AAATATTTGACGTCACTGCTTCGGTCACCCAGTGAGAGAGGCTCTGAATAAGAGACACAGTGCGATGTGTACTTGATCTCGTGTACAGCCAGGCCTCTTCCAGATAAGGAGCCAATCAACATAACATTTGTACAAACTGTAAAGAAATGCAAATGTTTGAAACTTCTACTCAGTACAGTGACAATACTCTCCGTTGGGGAATTATCAAAATATTTTGTTTGTGAGAAAAAAAAAATCCATTTAAGTATTTTTTCTGGTAATAGTTCAATGTTTTATTTCGAATTTTGTATCGAAGTGATCTCATGCTCCAACAAATATGTTGCTTCTGCTACCTTAGGGGTCACTCCACCTACACCTTGGACAGAGAGAGAAGGGGGGCAGGAAACAAGTTGGCCGCACATTCTGCCCCAAAATCCTCCACTTTATTCCACCAAATGACAGATAGATGCCATCTTGTGAACCGAGTGAAAGCTGTCTGACTCGCGCCACGTGCAACCTTGGTCTGAAATCACGTGTCAGTTGACATTTACCACCTGCTGTTTGCCACTTCAGACCAAGGTTAAGCCGCTTTCATACCAAGGTGGTACATCGCATGCGGCAAGTGGTACATGACACGTGGCACGGTGTTTTCAGACCAACGTTACAAGCGGCGCATGTTACTCTACCCTTCGCGCCTGGGCCGTTGCTCTCTATGGGCAGCTATCCAGAGCACCCTGACGCTGAGTGCGCCACCCACCTTTCGCGACCCCTTGCTCCTTTCTGCTGCTGGACCAAGAGTCGCGCAGCACCTCTTCATGCCAGGCCACGAGCTGTCGCCTGGTTGCTCCTTTCTTGCCTGAAAACGTGCGCCGCTGCCTCGCTCCCCTTTTGCAAGAACCACCTGGCTCAAGAGAGATTTTCTTACCGTCTTGGTCACTTGTTTTTGGTTCTGGTCCGCTCACTTAGAGTCCCCTCGCCGGTGAAAGTAAACCCCGAGGGCAGTGCCAGAGGGGGATCCTTAGAAGGATTGCTTTAAACT
>NC_051418.1:30983577-30984900 GCF_015228065.2 Penaeus monodon
CGAAATGTTTGTTGCAGCGAGCGGTCCGCCGAAAGACGTCATCACTGCCTCCAGCAGCCCCAGCAGCGTCTCGGCAGTCGATGTTGATATAAACAGTAAGACTTTCCATACTATGTGCGCCAGATTAAAGTATGTTGCGTAGACCGGCCAAAGGTATCTTTTGTATTTCATCTGACTTCTGGTGATGGCGAAAATCAACCATTGTTTTACGAAACCGCGCCATCACCGTAAACAGCTGCGTGGCCTCCCACATGCGTCGCATGGGTTGAGACTTCGCGAAGGAGATCGCGTTCCTTCCCTCTCTCTTGGGTTTGGGCCCAGAATGGCGTCAGGGGAATTTCCAACCGAGGTTCAACAGTGTAAAAATGTTGAAACTAATAATACAAACTTTTTTTTTTACGGAATGACATCTTTATTGAGGCTGATGAATGCACACGGTCCCCAAGTCGTACTGTTTCTTTTAGAAGTTTGAGGGTGTTGTTTGATCAGAAAACTTTGACAAAGAGTAGTATTATCCGTTCATTATTCCAGAGGTAACTTTTTTTCTTTTTAATCGCCCAGTGTTTGGGATGTTTGACGCCTTCGTGTCTAGAAGGGGCCAATCCCAGCCCTCCAACATTTAAGAGCTTCCAAGTTCGTCGGCATTGTAAGTTCGACAGTTCTTTCCCCGTAGATCTACAATTTCCATCCAGATTTCAGATTTTCAGGTTCCAAGTCTTCAGATTTTGGCAAGGTTTCATTCTAGATCGCCGCCAAAAGAAAAATATCCCCGTCCAGGTAGGCGAGCACATATATATCTCTGTAAGTCGCGACGGTGATCTTAGTGAATTTACTTCGAACTGCTATTGACATAAAATGAACTGCATTCTGACTGACATATTTTTCTCACAGGCTTACCCAGCAGATTTCCGAAAAGATTCGTTTCAGGCTCTCATTCGCCAGCACCTCCTAGGCTCTGAGCCACCTTGACTCCTAGATCTGCTGTGTGAAGCCCAACGCCCGTGGCAGTGGAGGTAACTTAGTAATGAGATATGTGAATGGACTGTCGTTTAAGCTAATAAGGATTGAAGTATTGGGCTGAAGGGGAAACTGGGGGGAAATAGTGGCACAGTGCGATCTCGTGCAGGACACTTGCTGCTATCGAACAAGCTTAAGAAATCTCCCAGGTACGGTTTTCACGGTTTATGAGTATCACTATCTGCAGCACTCGCCACAAAGCTGCATTTAGAGGGAATAGTGTGATCATTAAAATATATACAACAGATGCTGATGATAGAAGAGAATAGATAATGTTATGGGTGATCGGATTATCCTCTTCGCCTG
>NC_051418.1:30984930-30985926 GCF_015228065.2 Penaeus monodon
CTTTAACGAAAGCAATTCTTCTTTTACCTTTCCAGCTTCACCTCAATGTCTCCTGCAGCCAAGACGAGACCGCGGTGGGTAGCGTCAGAAAATCGCGCTGACCTGTGCTGACCTTTGACCCGAATTTCATGCTCAGCGTCGGCATATGCAGATAGTTCATCTTCAACGACTTTCAACGCTTTGGTGTTGAAAAAGTAAACAATTTTTGGGGACGCATTAAGTAAACGTTGTTGGCCATATGATGATCGATCGAGTAAGACTAGTATTAAAAAGAGGTAGAGTGAAAGCTTCATATCTTCTACTTAAAAAAAAATCAAATGTATAAGGAAATGCTCTCACTCAATTTCTCATGTTCTCTGGCCCTGTGTGTGTCACTCGTTTGCCAATCTGTGGAATCTGCATTTCAGACTGAGACTATATCCTGGCGGGCCCGGACGAAGACTGGTGCAGAATGCAGTCGCCGGCACAAGGAGCAGCGCACGGCCATCCCGCACGAGGCAGTCACGTGGCGGAAAGGCCTGTGTGAAAGGTTCGGAAACGGAGACCCTGTCAGGAACCACCACGTGACGTCACAAATAGATGCTCCCGAGATGGTTACCACATGTGGAAGACTCCACACACTATTCCCCCGTACGATGTCCTTGCCGACTGGCTTTGTTAGGAACATCTGGAGGGTTTTTTTCCACTCATCGGCCAAAGGTTGTTTCGAGGTGACTGGAACCTGCGACACAACGAAGGTTCCCGCCACCTCCTCGCTACCGTCGCCGTGGAGTTTTTTTTCTCCCTGTCCAGCGGCCAGATCGGCACTGACATGAGCCGATTCATCGTTGCCATGTTTACTTAATGACGAGGCATATCTCGTGTGTGGTCTTCGGTTACATGCGCTGCTATAACGTTGCCAAGTATGGATCATTTGCCATCAAGCTTTAAGCAACTGACAATAAATCTCGAGTTCACACAGGCTCTGTTTTCTTGTCACTAAGAGCGCAGGTGTAG
>NC_051418.1:30986968-30988765 GCF_015228065.2 Penaeus monodon
ATAACACATTTACTTTTCTTAAATAATTTCGATAGAGTTAGTAGTAAGCTATTTTCATAAAAATATATAATTTGGAAGTGAATCATCGTTTTGATGGAAACACATTGGGATATGTCTGGAATAGGAAAATGTGACACACATCCCCATGCGAACCAAAAATGCGCGGGAAGTATACACTGCGAACTTGTGGACTTGTTCGGAATTTTGTCTTTTATGGTAAAAATAATGCCATCATTATGTTTTATTTTTCTTATTATATATTTCTGGATTACACCTCCCATAAACTTGCGTAACATATACTTCAGAAAATTAAAATAAATAGGAGTTCGCAATACTCGGTAATCATTTATCATTTCTCAACCTGCCACTAAAATGTAGAGTAATGTAGAGGATTTTATATTAGATATTCATATTGTGTCCATACAAATTGGGATATAAGCAACTCGGGCAACATCCTTGGTCGAGTGACAGTAGACATGCGAAAACATTCCGGATGTATTACTGTTTTCGTTAGTCCAGATTGTGACATAGCCCCTAATTAGAGGAAATTCTGCGATGCCTAGCTGGAACAAGGACGTGTGGTTGACGGTCCTCGTAAGGCAAGGTGGAAGCTCTGTAAGTCATCTCAAAAGGTTTAGGCACCACCTTCTACAGTGTGAAGCTGCAGCTCGACCATCGACCTCGGTCACCCCTGAACCTTGTGAAGAGCGCCAGGAGGATGCAGTCACGGCAGCAGAATTTAAACTTTCTGGTGTTTTGTTTAACACAACATCCCTTTGAACACTGCGAATGACTTGACTGGTTTATTAAAAAAAAAAACATTTTTCCTGACTGCCATACGCTTCAAAAATGTTATCTAAAAAGAACAATTTAGTTGAAAAACTAAAAGAAAATTTATTTTCCGTCTTTATAGACGAGACCACGGACATCAACACCACTAGTTGTGGAACAATAGCAAAAGAAAGCAAGAGAATGCAAAATAGACTGCTAATTTTGGAGAAAATCTATGCCCTTGACCGTGCAGGAGCAACAGGGAAAAGACTTTTTCAAAATCATAATGCAACATCTGGATGATCATGAAATACCCAAAGAAAACTTCACTGGGTTTGCCTCAGATGAGGCTAGCAATATTACGGGCAGCCGCATTTCCCTCTTGAGTCGGCTGAAATCCAAACTAACAGCTGCGGCGGTCCTCAAATATATCTGCTATTCTATTCATACTTGTTCTTCGCAAGCCTCAACGTGTCTTTCTCGTAGGTGCAAATATCTGGTAACAAATATATTCGTCCACTTCTCACACAGTGCCAAACGTATGCACCATTTTAAGCATCCTCAAGTATTTAGAGGGTAAAATTCACGAAGTTTATGCTACGTGTTTGCCAGACAAGATGGATTTCTTATCATGCAGCTGTTGAAAGATGTTTAGAAAAGGAGCTTTGTGGACCATTTGCACAACTTATTGTTCTTCACATTTATGAACTTTGCTCCTCCAAAATATAATCATCTCAATCTCCGTTTCCAGTACCAGGGACCCACAATTCAAGTTCTTTATAAGAAATGTTTTGATTGTATGAAGAATTCCTTAGGTGTTACATGGAGAGAGAAGAAATAAATAACAAACAAATATAAATATACAGACGTCGCATCCATAAACCAAAAATTTACCAGTTTTTCTTTATTCACATAAACCTTAGAATCGCACTATCGCCATATATTTTCGTAAGTCTACATAAAATGTTCTTAGTTTTTTTAATTATCTACTAGACGACAATACTACGTACGTGACCTAATGTACCT
>NC_051418.1:30988865-30988992 GCF_015228065.2 Penaeus monodon
AAACTCACAGAAGGAAAACATGGAATTACTTGGGCAAAGAGTTTTAACAGATCAGGTAGCACAGGGATTTACTTTATCACTTTGCAGTAAGTGTGTTCCATGCTTCTGTGATTGTTGTTGGTTATAA
>NC_051418.1:30989035-30989876 GCF_015228065.2 Penaeus monodon
AGAATGGATCTAGTTTGGTTTGTAGTTTGTTTAGCATGTATCTACCACACTTCAGATACGTATAGTGGACACTGAAGGAGGAAGTGCATTGTGACTATCTGGAGACCAACAGAGGAAATTAGACAAGCTCTGACAGAAGGAGCTGTGTTTTCAGTGCATTACCTTTGTGCAAATGGCCATAAGTAAGAATTGTATTTTTATTTCATTTTTTCCTTTCTTTTATTTATTGTTAAAGGATTTGTATTACACTTTTTGTTTCTTTAATTTGATTGTAAATTTGAATTTTCATTTGCTCCAAAAAAGTATTTGTTTAATATGATTTGATTTATTCCAAGTGTGAGAAAGTAAGAATCATTTAATATGTAGGAAATGAAGTTAAGATATTGGTATCTTATGTAACCATAATTTTGATTTATATCTAACAAGAGTGAAAGTCTTATCCTAGAGCCCCCAATATCTCAAGAGTTGAGCAAAGCAGAAAAACTGACTTCTCTTTCTATTTTCCAAGGTATGGCGACTTGCAGCTGACTGCCACCAGGCAAACTAGGTGGGAGAGGTTGACCAGTCCCAGCCCTTCCCAATTTCAAGAGTGTCACGAGAAGTCACGCCTCTGTGCCTGACGACCTCGGGAGAGCTGGCTCCTCTTTGGCGGGAGGTGGATGTGGTAGGAATTGTGCTTAGAGTTGGGGGCTTGAGGCAGGCTGCCAGCTGGTTCATCTGGTGGATCACCAGGTCAATATTCTGGCTCTGAAATTCTGGGGAGGAATCAAGGTAGATGCTCAGAGTTCTTATCTTCTCATATGTGCATGCAAATCATACCCTCCCACAGTTACAAAAAGCT
>NC_051418.1:30990123-30990465 GCF_015228065.2 Penaeus monodon
GTACATCAGAGTCACCCACTGGAAATGTATTTTTCAAGGAGATGGATGGGAGTGTTTCATATCATCATTGTTTCCCATTCCAGGGCTGTTGTTCCATTCTCCATAATTTTTTTTTTTTTCTTCTCTTTGTGTTGTTCCAGGAATGTGGCATGGAAGATATGGTTCAAGTGGGTGCCTTTCTGTGTGTGTCCAATGGCAGCTGGAGAGGGCATACGGGTGGGAGATTTGGATGTGTGCACATAACAGAGCTGACAGCAGTCACAACTCAGCCCCGCAGGCCTCATCTTGAAGAGCAAGCTTCCCATCTAAAGAAGAGTGTTGAAGTTAGTGTTCATAGATGGA
>NC_051418.1:30991368-30991722 GCF_015228065.2 Penaeus monodon
TGGCACACACACGGGCACACACAGCGCAAACACTCATCTATGAACATTAATTCAACATTTTTTAGATGGAAGCTTCTTAAGATGAGGCTGCTGAGGTTGTATGCTGTTAAGCTCTGTTATGTGCACACATCAAATCTCCCACCGTATGCACTATCAGCTGCATTGGACACACACAGAAAGGCACACCACTTGAACCATATCTCCATGCCACATTCCTGGAACAACACAAAGAGAAGAAAAAAAAAAAATTATGGAGAATGGAACAACAGCCCTGGAATGGGAAACAATGATGATATGAAACACTCCCATCCATCTCCTTGAAAAATACATTTCCAGTGGGTGACTCTGATGTAC
>NC_051418.1:30991907-30992461 GCF_015228065.2 Penaeus monodon
AGCTTTTTGTAACTGTGGGAGGGTATGATTTGCATGCACATATGAGAAGATAAGAACTCTGAGCATCTACCTTGATTCCTCCCCAGAATTTCAGAGCCAGAATATTGACCTGGTGATCCACCAGATGAACCAGCTGGCAGCCTGCCTCAAGCCCGCCAACTCTAAGCACAATTCCTACCACATCCACCTCCCGCCAAAGAGGAGCCAGCTCTCCCGAGGTCGTCAGGCACAGAGGCGTGACTTCTCGTGACACGTCTTGAAATTGGGAAGGGCTGGGACTGGTCAACCTCTCCCACCTAGTTTGCCTGGTGGCAGTCAGCTGCAAGTCGCCATACCTTGGAAAATAGGAAAGAGAAGTCAGTTTTTCTGCTTTGCTCAACTCTTGAGATATTGGGGGCTCTAGGATAAGACTTTCACTCTTGTTAGATATAAATCAAAATTATGGTTACATAAGATACCAATATCTTAACTTCATTTCCTACATATTAAATGAATCTTACTTTCTCACACTTGGAATAAATCAAATCATATTAAACAAATAACTTTTTTGGGAG
>NC_051418.1:30992494-30992756 GCF_015228065.2 Penaeus monodon
GAAACAAAATGTGTAATACAAATCCTTTAACAATAAATAAAAGAAAGGAAAAAAATGAAATAAAAAATACAATTCTTACTTATGGCCATTTGCACAAAGGTAATGCACTGAAAACACAGCTCCTTCTGTCAGAGCTTGTCTAATTTCCTCTGTTGGTCTCCAGATAGTCACCAATGCACTTCCTCCTTCAGTGTCCACTATACGTATCTGAAGTGTGGTAGATACATGCTAAACAAACTACAAACCAAACTAGATCCATTCT
>NC_051418.1:30992801-30993235 GCF_015228065.2 Penaeus monodon
TTATAAACCAAACAACAATCACAGAAGCATGGAAACACACTTACTGCAAAGTGATAAAGTAAATCCCTGTGCTACCTGATCTGTTAAAACTCTTTGCCCAAGTAGATTCCATGTATTTTCCTTCTGTGAGTCAATTACTTCTATAACGCAGACATAAAATTTATGTTAATTTTCCAACAAATACCAAGACTGAAGAAAAAACAGCTGCTATAAAAATGTACATGCCACTCTCTATAAACTAAGGATCTACAACAGAAATCAGAGAGCTGCAATATAGCAACTTACATCATTGGCAAGAAATTAATAAAACAGGCAAGGGCTGACCTAAACTAAGTTAACTTAAAGTCATGCCAATAATAATTGTAGCAATAGCATAATGGCATTAGAAAATAACAAAATCAATAATAACAAGAACAACTAATTAACACTACTAC
>NC_051418.1:30993480-30994114 GCF_015228065.2 Penaeus monodon
CACTTGCTTTCCTACATATATCCAGGATAATACGTAATACAAGTCTAGACCTTGATTCAGCCAAACATCAACTCTGTCACTCCAGATCCAAAATTGTTTAGAAAACATTTGATAACAAATATAGTACAGGATTGGATAGCAGGTGAGATGATAATAACATGGCAACTATCAAAAACACAGGCAGCCTGCCTGGGAGCTTAGCATAAAAGAGTAGTCACTCACTAAGTCTGTACAGTGAATTGGGTAATTTTTCCTTTACAAAGTACAGGTGGTCAGTCCTGCAAGTGTACTTGTGTGTGTATGTATGCATATGCATGCACATATAGTTAAGCTTTAAACAAAAACTTTAATTTGAGTGAGGCAGAAGAAAATGTCTGAAAATGTTTTCACCTTCAAAATGGTAACAGCTTCATACAGCTTCTGCTTCTTGGCCAACCTTTGCTGAACTTCTAAATTAATTAGTCTCTTTCTCTCTTCAGCTTCCCTCAGCCTCCATGATCTTGCAAGCTCTATCTGGTGTGTACTGAGTAGGCCCTGCAAAATCAACAATAGTATGAATGACTTAATGAATGACTTCAGTTTATCTGGAAATTGATGAAACATGAGTCGAATGAATAATCAGGATAAATTCTGG
>NC_051418.1:30994169-30994353 GCF_015228065.2 Penaeus monodon
GGGGTACAATAATCAATTTGTATAAACCCAGAGATAATAGTGATAATATGTGATCAGAGTGTGTAACATGAATAAATCCTTGGGGAATCTTTTATAATGACCAAATCAAGCATATAAGTGACAGTGTCAAAAAGACTAAAAGTTTTTTCTAAATATGCATTAAGTATCAATTTTCCTTCATAGT
>NC_051418.1:30994915-30995677 GCF_015228065.2 Penaeus monodon
TCTCCCAGCATAATGGTTTAAGATGAAGAATGTATATAATACAGCAGGGACAACAAGAGCACATCCTTTTTCAGCATCATTAGATTCCAGACTTAAGCCAGATCTAGGCATACAGAATACCAGAAACCAGGTGCAGAAATCACTATTAGACTGCAGCACAGAACACGAACAGACCTTGTTGTTTAGGAAACAACAAGGTCTGTTTTTAAGCTTTTGATTTTTATTGTAGCCTTTTTATGCTTTTACAGTTCAAAAGTGTAAAACCCAAAACCATAACTTCAATACCAAATGAGTATGGCTTTCTCCATACCTCCAAGCTGGATGGATCCATTGCCTCCTCCATGACCTGGGCAATGTCCCTGCCTGATGTCAAATTGCGTATCTCCTCACCCCTCACCGCGGAACTGCCGGTCTTTCTACTTTGCCTCTGGGATAAAGCCCGTGAATCAAACTCTCTCTCAACCTCAGCCAGTATCTATGCAAAGAAAAAGGAAAGAAAAAACTCTGCAGGTTTATGGATTTTTGTTATTGTGAAACAAGTTCTAAAAATAAAACATCAATATTACAGTACCTTAAAATTTATATCAATTTAATTCCAACATATGAATTCTTATAAACATACTTCACACCATGAAATAATGCACAAAGCATAGTTATTTCTAAATTCACTATGTAATTTTACACTTAGTAAACCTAAGTAAATGATGCACAGAATGACTGTTCCATAAACACACAGTAAAGGGCATGAGAAAAAAATGCTGA
>NC_051418.1:30995945-30996437 GCF_015228065.2 Penaeus monodon
ACTTGGGAGAATCCTAAAAGGCTAACAATTCCCCATCCTTTACTGTGATTGTTTTGCTCTACCTGGTGCACATTTCGCTCCTTTTCCCTCTGATTCTCCCTCAAGAGTCTACTATGGGCCCTCTCAGACCGGAAGACAGATTTCCCTCCTGTCTTCTCGAAGTACAGAGGGGGATACACCCTGGCCAACAGGACAGTGAGTCGGCCCACAAGGCCCCCATCTCCCTGGATTCCTCGGATCATTGTAGGCAGAGGCCCACACTGGGGTACAAGGCCCAAGCGTGACCACCACTTAGCTCTTCGTGTCATGTTGGCATGCAGACGCAGGCAAACAGAGGGGGAAGCCTGGGAATTGGCAAAAGCAGGATTAGTTTACTGAAATCTGAATCTAATCAGCCATAATGAATATGGAGATAAACGCTACATATTATCATTATATAATCAATGATATAATATAATATAGTAATATATGAATATATAATAAACCTACATA
>NC_051418.1:30996831-30996927 GCF_015228065.2 Penaeus monodon
GTAAACAAAATACATATAAAATCACCTTTTTTATCATACATGAAATAATATGATGTGTATTCAGATATACTAATACCTATCTACTTGTATAAACAC
>NC_051418.1:30997284-30997876 GCF_015228065.2 Penaeus monodon
TGCAAAAACTACAGGCGTCCCAAACCTGCAGTGGGTGACAAGGTGAAGAGTGCTTGGCCATCTCTGCTCCATGGATTAACAGCTTGGTCCCTATCTTCACTTTCTCCTCCAAAACAAATCTTGATAATGCTGTGTCAGTCAGTGCATCTGCAAGCAAATTTTATCTGGAGAATGTTTATTTTTGGGGGGCTGTCAGACTAAGTATCCACCAAAACTCTTATGTTGTTGTGTCAATCACCATCACATTTGTTACAACAAAACAATTGTTTTCTACTTCCAGCTCATAAACACTGAAAATACCCCAAGGCTTGTTCCCACACTCTTATTTCTGAGAAGGATTCTGTATCCCTATTGCAAGACTAGATGGAGAACCTACCAATGCTGTACCATCCATCTGTGAGTTCCAGAATAGTTTCCGAAGCAACATATGGACTGCGAGGTCTTGTCTCTGCCACTCCATCTCCTCCATGAGTGGTCTCTGGAGTCTTCTGCCAAACCCCAAATAATTATTATAGAAATTGGGCTGGTACATCCATTCAAATATATTTTATATCTAGTAGACATACATCATTATACAGTCCTTTTAAAATAT
>NC_051418.1:30998703-30998948 GCF_015228065.2 Penaeus monodon
CAAAAAAAGTAGGAAAAAAATATTAGTCTTCATTGCCCATCATCCTTTCTAACTTTTCTTTTCAAAAATTCTTCTCACCTTAACATCAGCTACACATAGGATCATGGTCTTCTGAGGGACATCGTCATGTTCCATTATCTTTCTTAAGATCGGGCGCTCTGCACGGTCAATCTCACGGTCGTACCTGTACTTGAGTCTTGCCACAACATTTTCTGGTGTCAACATACTGTTTAGATATGGACACG
>NC_051418.1:30998986-31000090 GCF_015228065.2 Penaeus monodon
TCAGCAATTGATATCAGTTACATTAAGAGGGTTATCACAAGATGGCATATTTTCATATACATTCATACACAAAATCATTTCCCTTCATTTGCTGTGTACTTTTAATCACACAAGAGGGTGTGTTTCAATCTATTCATGTCTATGTAAACTACAGAAAAAACACCAACATGCAAGCCTGGTGAGTCTAGTTCCAGAGTCATGTACTTATCAACTGTCTTAATCTTGAAATTAATTAGTGGTCTATATGTTTGGACTCGTTCTGTTATGATCAATTACATTTTTAATAGAACAAGAAAACCATGTGTTTTATATAAACACACATATTTTTTTCATTCACAAAACACCTCATTTGACTCTTTTAGGAAGTAAAGGCTGACTGGATAGCCAGGCATTTTCGTGTACATACTTATGGAGCAGCCTTCTCTCCAGTGCCGCCAGCTTCCACACAATCCAGCGATAATGGTTGACGACCCAGGAGGGTGGCACGAGGCCTGGGTGAACACCTGGAGCTGCCAAAAACCCTTGCTCAATTTCCTTGGCTCCTATGAATCCATCTGAGCTCGGAACCAAGGTGCAGCCATCTTCACAGGACACAGTTTCACATCTGGCAGAAAATTACCTTTCTTTATGAGGACTTTATGCCAAGTGTGTTATTTTCAAATGATTAGTTTATTCTTTTGAAGAAAAACTTAGAAAGAATATCACAAATAGAGGGACAATTTTGAATAGTGAATAGCTGTTTGATGAAAATTTAAATACATTTTCATAACTCTTTAAGACATCTCAAATCCAGTATAAAAAGAAAAAGTTCATAGATTGCCATTTTTTAAAGCAATGAAAGAAGGAAAAAATATTGAGGATAGGAGTCTAACTTTACAGATAACAATACATAAGATATTCACCTTCGGTCCTTTACAAGAAATCGATACATCCTTGCATTACTGGCATTTATGCTTGCTACCTCGCATGAAACATTTCTGTTGACCTGTGTGACAATTTATTTTTGAGTCTTTCTCAATTCAAGCATCACAGTGAAGAAATTACAATCATATAGTAGATAGAAGTAAACATAAAACAGCAGGGAACCACTTCCTTAATAGCAAT
>NC_051418.1:31000432-31005397 GCF_015228065.2 Penaeus monodon
CATCACCCTTAAATCTTGCTTTAGGAATTTAAAGACACATATGTATCCCTGAGTCTATAAATTCAAAAGCCGTGACCAGCCAATGTTCATTTTCAAATCACTAGACTTCATCTAGAGTTCCTGCCTGCCAAATCATTACATGAAGAACAAAGTTCTAACTCTGTATTCTTTATTTCAATATAACCATGACACTATTCAAGGTGTTGTTGTTGCTGTTATTTTATTCATTTATCATTAATATATATTTTTTTAAACAAAAATCAATCCTTTTGCAGGTCAAAACTCTTTGTTCTCTTACCCCTACCTTCAAAGACCCTAGGGACTGCATTTTGTTCCTAGAATGCTTCTTGTCACTCCGAAATTTGTGGAGGACACCCTGGATGGGTGTCACAGTGCGTTTCTCTTTATACTGAGCCACCTTGCTCTGCTTCAGCCGTGCCATCTCCCTGCCTGACTCTACTACCTCGTCAGCAGCTGTCAGGAATATAGAAATGCATTTAGTCACTCATTTTCTTATGTTCAATACAAAGAATTCCTATAATGTCATTCATGTATATTTGCATGTAATGAAAAAGAATTAATACCATGTCAGTCAACACATTACTAAAATATCCTTTAAAACTAAAACAATTTGATATAATTAAAGTTACCATATGCTTCTGTGATCTCCACCTGACTGCAAGGCATTTGAGGTACTCTGAATTTCTTGCCAGAAGGCCCATCATATCCTGAAGCTTCTCTCAACCTCTTCCTATTAAAACTCTCCAGCGAATCTTTCCCTTCCCTCAAATCATCTTCCAAGAAAGCTTCTGTGATAGCACATATCTCCTGAGTGTCTGGTAAAGCTGTGATTTTCCCCTGTGTCTGCAGACTCTCTTGTGCTTTTGTGTGACTGTGTGGTGGAAGGAGATGGGGACTGGGTGCCAGGAAGGTGGGCTGTGACTGAGACTTTGCAGCTGGACTGAGGTGCATTTCAAGGGAGGTTTGGTCTGACTGTGAGTGACCTCTCCTTCCCAGCTTAGAGATGCTCTTCCTTGGGATTCCACTTGTGTTTTTTGAACTTCCAAGGGACAGCCTCTTGTTTGAAGGTCTCGCAATCTGTTTATCTGGTTCCAGTTCAGCCAGCCCTAATTCAGAAAATTTTCGTTTCCCACATTTAATAGGCACTCCTCTATCCAGTGCTGCCATTCTTGATGTGCTCTTTTGTGAGCCTAAGATTGGAGATGGTGTGCGTTCCTTTTCATCGTTACCTGCACAGTGTTGCTCTTTATCTGGAAAATCTACTGTTTCTTCTATGTGTTCTCCTTCATGTTCTCTTAGCTTTCCCTTATTTGATTCATTTCTAAGGTTATTTTCACTATATTCCAAATTCTTGTCATATTCTATTTTATTTTCATCCATAAACATTTTGCTTATCCTTTCCAAAGTTTCTTCTCTAACTTTTACACATTTCCCTCTGCCAGTAACAAAGCCACGATGAGAATTAAAGTTTTGATTAAAGTTATAGGCTGTTTCCTCCCCAGCTAATTTCTCCTCCAAATCGAGGACACTACTTGTCTTCCCCATTTCATGGCCTCCAATAACTTCCAAATTCTTTCCTCTGCCATCTGAAAAATCTTTGGACTTGCATTCTGGGTGCAGAGTCTTCTCATCCTTAGGAATATCGATATCTTCAAAAATATTCCTACTCCTTGCTAATGACTCTTTGCTAATATCAACAGGTTTACCCTGACCTGTGCAAAAGCCCAGAAAATCATGAGGTGCTGGAGCAATGGCTTCCTTATTTGAATGCAAAGATTTTCCCCTCTCCTTGGTCTGAGTCTCAGAAACTTCACTCATTACCATACTTTGTAAGGTGTTCCCAAACTTTGGATCTGGCAAATCACCTGAGGTAGCATCATCTTCCTCCCACAGCTTCCTTGCTCTCAGAAGGGCTGCATTGCTGATTCTGACCTTTGTACCTCGTGCTGTGGAAAAACCTCCAAACTGTTGTGGATGCTCACAATGCCTGGATTTGGTAGGACCTTTGACTTGTGCAAAGGATAGTTTGTCATTATTACAATTACCATCATCTGCAAACTCTTCTGTTAGTTCTTCAGTTTCATCCAAATGTTTGTGTGATTTCAGCACAGCAGAACTACTTGTCTTAGATTCTTGATAATTTTCTCTATTCATTTTATATCTGGCCTCATTTTTTAGTGCAGGTGTGTTGCTTCTCTGATTCTGGATTGTTTTTCCTTCCTTTTCTTCTCTCAATACCTGTATGGTACTATCAACACTACCATTCAAGTTAATGCAGTGCAGTTTGGCTTCTTCACTACTTTCTTCCAAAAGGCCCTGTGCTCTTTTCAAAGCCTTCTCAGCTAACTGTAAGTGCTTTTCCAGCAGCTGTAGCAAACCCTGGCATTGCATTTCCTATTTGCAGACTTTTTTGAATATTTGAATCAAAAATAGTCTCATTACCTTTAAAATCAAATTCAGTATCATCCATAACACTTATGGTCTGAACCTGTTGGTCTCCCAGTTTCAATTCTTCTGCCCAAAGCCTTTTTACCTTGTTAAGAGCTTCAGAATTAACCACAATATTTGTACCCCTTGCAGTTTTAAAGCCAATATTGGTATCCTGTATTAATTTGGCATTTGAAATTGATTCCTTTGATACCTTTTCTAAACAAGCTAGTTGATCTGCCTTGCGATGAAACATATTCTCAGACACTGGAGAGGATGCTTCCCTCTGATGAGACTGTAAGTTAAGATTACCTGATACTTGTTCTAAAACTCTGACACCCTGCATGGGTTCTTTGCACTCCTTTACTGGTCTACCTCCTCCATTGAAAAAATTGCAACAGTTGGCATCTCCTGAAAAGTCTTCAGATTTTGCATCTGTCCCTAAAAAATATTCAGGTTTATCAAAATTGCTAGACATGGACTTCTTAGTATGTGTATGACTTGTTTTCATTATTGTATTCTTAGAAAAACAGTTGGGATTGACTTGTATGTCTTCTTTATTAGATACCTTATCTTTCACATATTCATCATCTAGTGTATCTTCAAGTAGTTTCTTAGCATGCTGAAGTGCTTTATCACTGACTTTCACTGATTTTCCTAGGCCAGTTGAAAATCCACAAAAGCCTTTGGTTCCTTTGCCAGCATCTTCACTATCCCCTTTCAGAGAGTGATCATCAGCCAAATCTTTTCCTGACCTATGATCAGTTTCTGTTTTTGCATTAGGAACACAAAAATTCCAGTCTATTTCAGCAAAATCAATATCGTTAAAACTGTCATCCATGACTTCACTTGCTTCTGATTTTAGACTCTGACTCAAGGGCAGCTCAAACTTTTCTGCTTTAAAAGTAACTGTACCTCCGGAATCCTCCATCATTTCTTTTTTGGATTTCAAATCCTTCTGTGGTACCACCTGTAATCCAATGGCAGTTTGAAAGTCATCTGATTTTGGCAGAGTGGCTTCAGATCTTTCATCCTTACTCGTTATATTCACCTTCACATAATCTATTGCCTTCCCCTCCTCCCTTGAAGGGGAAATCGCAGATTCCTCAGGAAGCTTCCCTGAGACTATCTTTGTTTTTTCTGAATTTTGTTTCACTGGTTCTTCCTGCCTTCCTTTTTCCATATGAGCTCTGCATTTTGTCTCACTGGTTTTCAGGGCTTTCTCTAGTCCAAGACGGTCATCCTTCTCAAGAGTGGCAAGGGATACAAAGTTCTGCTGTCTGTTTGCTATGTCATGGATGTCCTTTGGTGTTTTTGCTACCTTAGATTCTCGTGATACATGCTCTGTTGTAATGTCAGCCATATCTGTCTCTACAACTGTACTCTGGGCATCATCCAGACACTCTTGATACTTCATATTGAGTTTCTCATACCCTGCTTCTGACTTTCTTGGATACAAAAACCTGCCAGAATGCCTCCTATTCTTGTGGATAGAGAGCTTTTTCAGGACAGCTTTTGAATCTGGGGTGGAAGTGAAACCTTCTACTATTGGTCCTTCATCTTTCTTATATAGTTCTTTTATCACTTTGTTTTCCTTTTTGAATAATGGCACTGAGAGAGTTTTAGGAGTCTCTACTGTCGTTGGACTAGTCTTCACTTCCTCTGAAGTAGAATGATCACAAATATTTTCCTCTGGCATGGTAGTTTCACATGTTACTGACAAAGTTTCCTTTTCAGAAACTGAACATCCATAGCTCATTTGTTCTACATACGAATTCTCTACAATTCTTTTATTACACAAGGATTCTTGATCCTCTGTTGGATTTTCCAGCCCCACAGGATCGTGCTTGTTATTCTCTCCAGTGCTTTTCCCTTTTATAGGGGAACAGATCAGATCAAAGGGACTTTTACTCTGATTTCCCTCACTGCATGCCTGAGACCTGTCTTGTATTATGCTTCCCTCACCTGAATTAGAAGTACCAATGTGGTTCCTTTGCAAATTTTGCCCTGACTCCCTCACTTTCCTCACCTCTGCACTGGAAGAACTTATAGAAATGATGGATGGATTCTTGCAAAGCTGAGTGCCTTTGCCTGGTTTTAGACTAATTCCGAGCTTATGACATCCTAATAATTCCTCAGGGGAAGAGGGAAGTGAAACATCGGTGCCATGATGCAAAATATGACCAGGTCCTTTAGCCTTTTGTTGAAGCTCACCATCTTTATCAGAATTAATGGTTAACACTGATCCTTCTAACTGATTTGTGCCATCAATCGGTGGCTGCTTTCCCTCTTCACTGTTGTTCCCTTTATCATAAACTCTGAAGCTCTGAGTGTCATGAACTAAGGGAAAAAAATTGCTTTCAGGCATTTGTTTCTGCTGATTAAGAACAGCCCTGTTGTTGAAGGTAGGGATGGGAGAATAACACTTTATAATCCCCAAGTTGGGGCTCCCATCTGTGTGTGAGTTGGTGCCTGGAGTCCGGGGGCTAAAAAGGCTGCGTGCCATCACCTGAAATA
>NC_051418.1:31007330-31008507 GCF_015228065.2 Penaeus monodon
TATATATATGCTACAGACCAAGATGACTTAAAAGAGGAAGAGGGCAGGGTTGAGTCATTAACATGGTAAGCTCTGGCTAGCCTGAACACTGATGAAGTAAATTCTATGGTCTTGCGTACTTGGAAGAGGATCATGATACATTAAGCTCCATGAACAGAAAACAAAGATGCCAAAAGGAACAGCTGTAACCTTCCACACACTGCTGAAAACAATGAGTTGGAAAGGAGCAGATAAAGGCTCTTTTCACCATCTCACCTTTTGCCTAAGTCCTTGCTTGGGGTGTAAGGTGAGGCGCTCCAGTGTAGTAGGAGTCTTTCCGCTGGCATCTGTGGTGAGAGGCGTGGCCAATGCACTTGTCCATGATGACAGAGAGTCATCAAGGTTGGCACCCAAACTTGCAGCCATTTTTACAGATGTATTGGCTTTGCTGGAAGACAGGGCTGTTATAATTTCACGACATATATATATGAAAGAATATTTCATAATTATATCAGTTGAAACCCCTGACCAGGGCCAAAAAAGAAAAAAGAAAACCAGTTTGAAGAATGGGAATTTAAGAACTAAAACTTGCAATTTTACCTGACAACAGGAGAGAATAAATCAAGTCCCAATGCACACGGGCTGAAGGGTGGGGATACACGAGAGGTTTCTGGCGTTCCATCATCCTTTGCTGAATAAATTTAAAAGAAAATATGAAAATCTGTTTGATTAACTTCACACAAATAATACACAACTCCTTAAAATTCACTTCTGAATTATAATCTTCATAAAAAATAATGTCAAGTACAGTCAAGTATCAACTTGAATGTCAATTCTAAAGGTAAAAAAATACAGTCAAATATGTCTTAGTAACCACCTGTATGGTTACAAATTTCCCCTTAAGAAAAATCCTTCAATAAAGTATCTGTATACAAAAACCTCCTGCTTGATGTGACCAGTATAGCTGTAAAAGTCTATATACAGCAACCACATTCCCAATGGCTGAGCTTCAGTGACCATGCACTGGCTTCCACAGAACACAACAATTGCCTGTTTGCACTAGTGAACCTATTTTGCTTGCCTATTGTTAAACAAGAGATATCGGTACTAGGGTAGGTCTAGGTAAATTAAATGTAATATTGTCTGGCCTTTAATGCCATTCCACTGCCTACATTGAGGTGAGTTTATTAGTTGTCTT
>NC_051418.1:31008705-31009110 GCF_015228065.2 Penaeus monodon
GTGAACACCTGCTTATAAAAATGTAATTTCTTGTTTCCCTTATACATAGGTTTAACTATATGAATAAATCTAAGAAATTATTCTGTTCACTCACAGTGTGACAGCACAAGTGTAGGAGTGATGAAACTTGAATCAAGCAATGCGGAAAAGGGTGACTTTATCAGCTTTTCTGGAGTGCGTGGTGTTGAGCACTTGCTGTTCTTTGTTGAAGCTGTACCTGAGGATCCTTCCCGAAGACCTGACTCAAAGTAATCGGCTACGGGCATTCCAGGTGACCCCCCATGACCTTTCTGTTCCTTCTGTGCCCTCTTCTTTGATAAGGCTTGTTCTTGAAGGTGCTGCAGCCAATTCTCTTTTGCATCTCCCAGGTCTGGAGAATAGAGGGAGCTTGTAAAAATGCAAAAG
>NC_051418.1:31009181-31009881 GCF_015228065.2 Penaeus monodon
AAGCCTCCCATTTGATGTGTAATTGCTCCTTAAAAATGTTGTGCAAAGTTAATTCACAAGATGCAAATGATCAAACTAATGACAAACAGACCAACACCTTGTCTTGCACTGTGTACCTCATAAACTTTCACTCATGATCTTTCTTCCCACTTTTACATTCACCTCTGCTCACATCATTATCATCAGTCATTGGCTGGTCTCCCTCTCTTCCCTATACTTACTTATGAATGACCACCAATCAGTACAGGATGAACAGGAGAAACATGGCACTTCATTTCTGTGAGCTCATCTACAGTATTTAGCAATGGGTGGAGAGGGAGATTACGTTAAATAATACAGTCCCCAAGTGCAATTTTTAGTAGCCAAATGCAATACATGGTGAGATTTATTAAGGCTGCAATAAACAAATTAACAAAATGCAACTGTTTACTGACTATAGATCATCAAAATCAAGAATACCTAAAAATACAAATTTGCCTTCTGTAGACATAAATTCATAACCAAAAGCTTCTACACACATGCTGAAATGAAGGGGCACCATAGTCAAAGCCAAGTATAATACTCTTATATGAGCAGCATGAAAGTGCTACTGAAAAAAGGACCTCTTACCTTTCTTCTTCACCTGATGATACCAGCTATATAAATCAACAACCATTTTGAACTCCTGATGTGAGGGAACCTACGGAGAGAATGAATAAAT
>NC_051418.1:31010058-31010708 GCF_015228065.2 Penaeus monodon
TGATATTTTGATGACATCTCATGCCCTCCAAATCTATTGATCTTGCACTGTCCCTACTGTTGATCAGCACAACTAAAGCCACTATACAATGACGAGACCAGTGATACCAAAAATGACAGGTTTTAAGATGCGGAGAGGTTCTGGAAAATTACCACTATGTGTTTGAAGTTTGGTATACAGTTTTCCTCTCAAGAACTTCAAGTTCTACTGGCTTTGTGTATTTGTTAAAGTTCAGTTCTTGTGAGAGATGTACTTCAAAATATTCTACTGTTTGTTTCTTACTGGATTGTGTATGATCAGGTGACTTGGAGTCATTTCCGTGTTGTAGACGAAGTTGTTTTCTTTTTGGTAAAGGGTATCAGTGTCATACTAATTGAGTCTGAAGCTGTCTTCTGTTGGCTGTGACTCATAACAAACAGGTAAAATACAATTTTGTACTCAGTACAGCAATGGCCCAGTGAAGAGTAGGTCCTGCAAGCCTGCAGTCCTGTACTTTGTGCATTGTTCTGTGGAGGCTTTATTAAAGGTTTAGGCAAAGTTTAGCCGTGTAGCATCAGTTTCTGTCCCATCCATCTAATTCTTAAACAATGTGATGGGCTGGGGATAATTATGATACCAAGTGCCATGAAGTGTGTAAGGTCAACTAAGCT
>NC_051418.1:31010964-31012075 GCF_015228065.2 Penaeus monodon
AATGCATCCACACTGCAAAGAATTACTATTATAATGTCCTACTGTAATATTAACAAGGTCCTTGATGTATTTACGACTTATTGTATTTTCCTGGCATCTGGTGAGGCAGCTGTAGTACAATGGTTGGTTAGGTCTGTTCAGTCACCTGTGTTTTAAAGGGAGTTATCACCTGGGCCACCTGTACATAATTATAAGTTTCGAAAGCTTATAGTTAGCTGATATGCTAAGCAGGACACCAACGCACATACCAAAATTACATAATAACTATATACTACATATTTCTTTGGTTTATCCTTCGAGCAGACATTTGCGCATTGGTAATACACACAGGAAAGGATTTAAAGGTCTAGTGAACATTAACAAAACACCATGAACTGAACAAAAATAAGATTCAGGCATGAACATCACATCAAAATTTTCCAAACGAAAAGACACACTATTGCATGCAAAAAAAAAAAAAAGGTTATTCTGATTTTTGAATGAACAGAAAACCTACCAGTGGCTACAAATGAGCTGATTACGACCGTCTGTTACGCCGCATGACTGTGACATCGACGTAGCAGAGTTAATTAAAGAAAGATAACAGTAATGATTAAAAAAAATTTTACTCCCGAGTCAAAAAGACGTGTTTCTCCCTCCCTCGCTCGTCCGATTCTCTGGGTGACGATTTGGGAAAATGGGATATGCGGAAACAGGTCCTGGGATTTAGTGATTGGGTTTCTTTTTTAAGATTACGTTATTATAATAGATTTCTGGTATGTGTATGGGCTCAGGTCTGATCATTTTATATCGTTGAAATTCCTGGAACCTTGCGATGTAATAAGTACATTGGATACGAACGCAGATGTTTAACTCCGGGTTACATTATAGCAAAAATTATTTGATGGACATAGATATTATAGCAAAATACTGCATGGAAACAGCAATCAAAATATATGTATGTATTTAGTTATATATGCTATAACATGAATAATGATAAGATTGGAAAAAAAACATCGCCATTCGTTGTAAACTTTTATGGTTCTTGGAGAAACTAAATCGCGAAAATTTCATAGATGAAAAGACTAAAAATGCTTCTGAAAAAAATAAGATGCTAAGAAACACTATATTC